>NW_027272813.1:0-126462 GCF_040938485.1 Diadema antillarum
GATTGTGTGAATTCCATAGGTTTAGCGCAGGGATTACCTGGTTCCCGTAAGCAATTTTTATAGTCCGCACCTCCCCTCTTTATATGTTTCTTATTTCTTGTGGGGGTTATTCAAATGTTTAAAAAGGTTAAAAGTCTATTTTCATAGATGAAGTTGAATTTAGACAATTTGAATATTTTTAAAAATATATTGATATTTGTAATTTCACTCATAAAGACTTAAAGCGGTTTGAATATTTTTGGTCTGATAGCTATGTATAGACATGTTATTAAAAAGTAAAAGCAATGTTTGATTGGTTCACATTATCCAAAGAGGGTGGGATGTAGTTGGCTGGTGAACAAAGTCTATGGGGAAGTTTAAAAAGTTGATAGAAATAAAACAAAATCGGCATAGAGCAGAATCTAAATCACAATATGATATGACAAAATTCCCGACCCCAAAGGCGGTTGATTCTATGATGCTTTATGTCAAAATACATTCCACCCAAAATACATGTGATTGATAGGAGGAAAAGTATAGTACATTAAAAACAATATAGTTCAACTAACCCCATTAGTCGAGCAGCATAATGAAATGATTGTTAAGTTTTTATCGCCTTGTCAATTGAAGATGATGTTACATAATGACAATTATCAAAGTCAGCTAGATCTACGAGTATATCAAGAAACCAAAAAGAAGGGGTGGGGTGGGGTGGGGAGAGAAGAATGAAGTAAGTTATTAGTATTTGTAGTTTTGGTTTTCAGTATATTCATTTTAATTTCCTTAATTTCCGTTAGGTCATCATGGATTGGAGCATTTGTGTACTAGTAATCTGCCAGGAACAAACACAAGAAAAACTTAAAGGTCCTATATTATACACTTTTGGGAGAGTGACTTGAAAAAAAAAATGTTCAGGATATCACATTTTATGCATAATATGTGTAGGTCTGGGGGCATTTCATGAAGCATTTTGTCCGACAAGTTGTCGGACAAATTTGCTCTCTGCCAATCAGATGCAAGGATTTCTGTAGTTTGTAACAGTTTGTCAGAAAAATATCTGACCAAACTGCTTCATGAAATGCCCCCCTGGGGGGCATTTCATGAAGCATTTTTGTCCGACAACTTGTCGGACAAAAATGCTCTCAGCCAATCAGATGCAAGGATTTCAGTAGCTTTTAACATTTTGTCAGACGAAATATCTGACAAAACGCTTCATGAAATGCCCCCCAGTTGTATCACAAGACATCCTACCATATACAGTTTTTGCAATCAAAGCAAACATATAAAGAGATATCAGTATTTTTCTCATTAAAGCATAAATGCGGACGGTTTAGTCTGGAAACATGTTATCATAGAAATATTGTTCACATTTTGTGTTATTAACAATACTTAACATTGATTATACAGATTCATTTTTTACAGAGGTTCTTTGTATCCGTAACTTACACTTAAGAATAATTTTCAAGCACTAATTTTGGGTTTTTGCCTTTAATTATCCACAAAAAGGAGGACTCAGTGCATAAAAGGTGTATGCTTTATTTTTGGAAAATGTTGAGGAGATCAGGAAAATAATATATATTGATGTAGATTTTGGACCTGAAGGAGCAGTTGAAGCATTTTTAAGAAACAATGCCTTGTGGCATCGTTCTTATCATCAAAAATTAATAATGGCAAACTCAAATGAAAATTGGAGGGGGGAAGAAAAGATGAACATAATGACATGAGACAGCTTGGTAAAGATTAAACGCTAAAATAGACAATGCAGCCTCTTTTCTCAGTTCATACTTATCCAGAGTGTGTGCTTTCTTTCCAGTACCGGTATTATTATTTAGATAGGTTAGGGGAATCCCTTTGAATTGTGTGATACATCATTTTAAAGCTTACAGTCTGCTCTTTCAGAATCTGTCCTTAAAGGACAAGTCCACTTTCATGCGCACGTGGATTCAGTGAATACAACAATATTAGTAGGACACATCACAGAAAGCTTGGAAAAAATCGTACAATCCGTTCAAAAGTTATGATTTTTTAAGGTATCTGCACAGTCGCGGCTGGATGAAAAGACTACCACAGTGTATGATGTCACATGCACACATTCTAAGGAAAATGAAATGAGAATTTCACAAAACCATACTTTTTGAATAAAGTTCACATAGTTTCTTTGACTTGCTACTTACGTATGTCAAGGGTAAAATTATTCCCCCTGCCTTCTGAAAGAGAAGTCGAGTATCCTTTTGTAAGCGAAAATAATTTATGTTGAATTTTCTTTATTCATTCTTTATATCGTTGTACACATGTGACATTACAAGGTATAGTAGTCTTCTCATCCAGCCTCGACTGCATGAGCAGAAACTTCAAAAATTCATAACTTTAGAACGGATTGTCCAATTTTCCTCAAACTCTCACTGATGTGTTCTACTATTGTTGCTGCATTCACTCAACCCACATGCTATAAAGGTGACAAATCTTTGTCTGGCGACTTTTTTGTTGATCAATTATACCAACCCTGATGGAAATCTCTTCAAATTCATAAGTTCTGAAGTCTCCTTTAAGTTTAACCAAAATCTATATATGTAGTTGCCATGGCAACATACCACTTAACACTAATGAAAAGTATTTCAAACCTCTATACATCCCGTTGATCAGTTGTACCTATTCAAATGGAATCTCTTCCAAACTGGAAAATAGCCTCCTGTAACTAACTTCAATCAAAAACCCTCGTTTTGGGTTGCCATGGCAACGCACAAATCAACAATTATATTTGACCCCTGGTTTATACTCTTGGTACCTTCTATATAACGTTCATATCAAATTTTGTGAAAATTGAATCTTCCTACCTGGAGAAATAAACAAAAACATGATTTTTAGAAAAAGTTCATTGACCTTTGACCTTTGACCTTTGGAAAATTCACCCCAAATTCAATCAAAATATTTTACTTGTTCTCAATATTCTTCCTGCCAAGTTTTATCCAGATTGGATATTCCTGACCTGAGAAATAGCCAAAAAACCTATTTCACAAATAAAGGTCATTGACCTTTGACCTCTGACCTCCTTCCCAGCATCAATTTTCTTGGAGCACCCTATTTTTTGAGAAGGTACATCATGAAGTACCTTTGGTGAAAAAATCATGCTTTTGTCCGCCGTGTCACGATAATTTCACTAAGCCACCCCACTATAAAATCTCCTGTTCAGTAAATAAAACCCGAAGTGGGCCAGGTTAGTTCAAAACCTGCGACATACACTCAGCAAAAAAAAGAAAGTAAACACTTTTTCAAGTTTATATTTCTCATAGAATATTTGGCTAAAAGTTAATGTATTATATACCGTATTCAAGGTTATTTAATTTGCCTATCAGCCTATAGTAGGTCAATAAAATGGAAAACTTTACGCATGAGTGAACACCTTTGTTTTTCTCTTCCAAGGCACAAAAGTAAAAATTGCAAAATTGAACGAGTTGTCATTCATGCGCAAGTGCTCCTCCATATAACAATAAGAACAAGACAAATTTAACACAATTCGACACATGAATTGAGTTGCAAAAATGAACCTTTAATCTCTATGATATTTTTGAAGACCAAATGTCGATAAAGGCAAAAAAATAAGGGAGAAAATGAAGAATCTTGGGTCAAGCCAAAATTCAAATGAAATAAGAGACGAAGAAATACTGATTAATAAAAATGGCAGAAATTCCATTTTTTTCAAATTAGGAGAATTGTAAATGATATTTGGTTCTTAAATTTATCTCATGAATCTTTGACTAAAAAGAGTAAAATAAAGAAATTCTTTTTATCTTATCACCTTTATGCCATTACTACCTATGTCGTTTGAAATTTAAGCTGACAAGAAATTCTCATTTTCCTCCTTTAGTTTCCCATTTTGTTTCTGTTTGAGGTTATAAAGAGATAAAGAGAACAAAACTTGTTTAAGCTTTTTCATTTATGTCTCTTATTGTTTCAAAATGTTTTTTTGTTGTCATTGTTATATTGATGGGCATTACCAAATGAAAGACAACTTGTCAAATTTTGCAATTTTTGCTGTTGTGTCTTGGCGGGCAAAACTGAATGTGTTCACTCATACGTAAAATTTCCTTTTGTATCAACCTACTTACTTGATAGCCAATTAAATTACCTTTACATGGTATATAATACATTGATTTTCATCAAAATCTTCTATAAAAAATATGATCTCGAAAAAGTGTTCACTTTCTTTTTTTGCTGAGTGTAATGTATATGTGACCGTGCATCACAAAACAAGCAAAAAGTCGCACAACTTGATTTTACGTGAGGACTCAAAACAGGTGAAATTGGTCAACCAAGTCCATCTTGAGTTTTTTATATTTTCTGAAAGAGTTATCCTTCTACATTATTCTTCATTTTGGGATCTTAACATAAATGGGAAAGCGTGTTTTTAGCAGTTTTTCTACAACTCTTTTTTTGGGAAGAGTAGGATGATCAGGTATGTCCTAGAGGTCACTTTTCATGTCTTGAAATCCATAGCACACTCTTCATTTTCAAGTCTAATAACTTTTGAAAGGATGACGCTACTGCTTTGAAAGTTAGCGTTAATCATGGACAGAATGTGTTGATAGAACATGCTCAATATCAGTTTAATCTGATAATCCCTTCATTGTTGTTGCTCCAGTGGTTTACATCCAGTGTTTTGTCCCTTTTATGGCACAACTATCACGGTTTGGTAAAGATTAAGCGCTTGAATAGACCGTGTACTTTAGAGCCTCTTTTCTCAGCTCACACTTTTCCAGAGTGTGTGCTTTCTTTCCAGTATTATAGGTAGGTGAGGGAAGTCCATTTGAATTGAGTTATACATCATTTAAAGCTTAGAGTATGCTCGTTCACAATCTGCCCTTAACTAAAAATCCATGTCTGGCGCGTTTTTGTTGGTTTTGTGGTGCAGGGTCATATTATATACTGTATATATATATATATACATATTTATATGTGACCCTGCATCACAAAACCAACAAAAAGTCACCAGATATGGATTTTAGCTTAGGGCAGATTCTTAAAGAGCAGACTCTAAGCTTTAAAATGATGTATAACTCAATTCAAATGGACTCCCCTAACCTATCTAAATACTAGAAAGAAAGCACAAACACTGGAAAAGTGTGAATTGAGAAAAGAGGCTCTGAAGTACAGGGTCTATTCAAACGCTTAATCTTTACCAAGCCGTGCTGGCCGTGAAATGAAAGGGACAAAACACAGGAAGTACACCACCGGAGCAACAACAATGAAGGGATTATTGAATTAAGCTGAAATTGATCATGTTCAATCAACACATTCTGTTCATGATTGATACCAACTTTCAAAGCAGTAGAGTATCCTTTTAAAAGTTATTAGACTTGAAATTGAAGAGTGTGTTAAGGATTTCAAGAAATGAAAGGGGGACTCTAAAGACAAACCCGCTTATTCTATTTTCCCCCCAAATGGGTTGTAGAAAAACTGCTGAAAACACACTTTCCTATTGATGTTACGATCCCAACCTGAAGAATAACGTAGAAGGATAGCTCTTTCAGAAAATATGAAAAACTCAAGATTGACTTGCTTGACCCATTTCACCTTTTTTGAGTCCTCAGATAAAACCAAGGGGTGCGACTTTTTGTTCGTTTTGTGATGCACGGTCATATATATATATATATATATATATATATATATATATTGTTTATGTATGTATATATTGATTGTGTTTGACGGTCATCTTAGTGACAGTAAGCCGATCGATACTTTTACCGTTATATCATAATTCATTTTAACATGTATGGTTATATTCAGTGATATACGTATACACAGTGCAATATACAATTACGTAAGGTAGACAGGTTGATAGATGGATAGATTGACATAGACCTGTGTAAATAATCAATCGTCACAAAATCCTGATAGAATTTCAGAACATTAATTTTCAGATAATTTTTTCGCGTTTCATCAATCACAAACAAGTGATGAGCAGTTTTGTTTTCTAACTTGAATTATTCACACAAACAAAATTGAATTACTTACACACACTCAACAAACATACACACACACACACATCTGCATATAAATCATGATGATTAATAATTTATATGATTACCCATGACGGCCTTCTAAGTTTAAGCCAAGCATTCACCGTTATAATACGCATGATAATTCACTTCACTGTGTAACTGGTCAAGGGTGTATAATCGTACATGTAGACACAATTTTAGTGTAGGGAGACAGGTTGATAGATGGATAAATAGACTAGGACCCCGTTTACAGTGCGGGGCTGGGCCGAGCCGCGGCCGAGCCCAGCCTCAATTGCGAGGTCGGGCCCCGCAATTTTGTCCGTTTACACTGCCGGACTCGGCCTAGTCCACTGCCTGGACGGTTTCGTGTGATCATTTACCGCGCGCACACACCGCTACAGCACGCGTATGCCCCACCGTACGCTCGTGTATTAATTTGCCGCGCACGCACGACAGGTTTGTTGGCATCGAGCGGTTACAGGAGATAGCGCGATACGTGGAGCGGCGCGTGGATGCGTAATGATAAAAAACGTCCATAATCTGGACTAGGCTCGGCCGCGCTTTTGATTCAAACCTTTCAAATATATGTTGTCGTAGTGGCGCTCTGCTCGTAAACAAATGCAATTTGGTATTGTCTGGTTTTCAGACCCTTTGCCAAATGAATTCCGTGGCGACGAAGTCGCCGTTCGGGCAGAGGCCTTTACCGAAGGAAAAAATCCTTTGCAGGACAAAACCACCTTAACCCGTTGAGGACGGTTTGATTTTGCTACAACACGCATTTCCCATAGACACCTGCCCGAGTATACTCGGGACTCGTCCTCAACGGGTTAAACTATACTAATTTTCGACGTTGAGGGGATTAATATCCTGAACAGCGAAATAGTACAGGCAGAGGGTTTAGAAGCCAGACTAAAATTGGCCGAGCCGCGGTCGAGCCGCGGCCCGGCCCAGCCTCGCTTCAGTGTAAACGCGCAAAAAGCCAAATGCGAGGCCAAAATTGGCCTCGCATTGGGCCTCGCTCTGGAGGCGGTCTCGGCCGCGGCCGAGCCGCGGCCGAGCCCGGCCTTTTCTCTGTGTAAACGCAAACTGGGCCAAATGCGCGGCCAATTTTAGTCTGGGTTCCAAACCCTCTGCCTGTACTATTTCGCTAATCAGGATATTAACCCCCTCAACGTCGAAAACTGGCATAGTTTAAGGTGGTTTTGTCCTGCAAAGGATTTTTTTCCTTCGACAAAGGCCTTTGCCCGAACGGCAACTTCGTCGCCACGGTATTCATTTGGCAAAGGGTCTGAAAACCAGACAATGCCAAATTGCGTTTGTTTACAAGCAGAGCGCCACTACGACAAAATATTGAAAGGTTTGAATCAAAAGCGCGGCCGAGCCCTGCAGTGTAAACGGACAAAATTGCAGGGCTCGGCCGCGCAATTGAGGCTCGCGGCTCGCGGCCGAGCCCGGCCCCGCACTGTAAACGGGGTCATAGACGTAAATAAACTGCCATCACAAAGTCCTGAAGTCTGTAAACATCAATTTTCAGATACTTTTTCCCATTTTTTTTCAACCACAAAACAAGTGATGGACACTTTTTTTTTCTAAATTGAATTATTCACACATAGACACACACACACACATACACACACACGCACGCACTTCATACACCATTTGAAAACATATTTTATTGATAATATCCAAAGCAATATTGCAGCAGGAGATTGGCGTCCATATGAGTTGTGACACTGCTGTAAGCAGGGAAGTATACATTATATGCTTCCACTGACTTTCAAACGAAAGGACCAGACTGTAAACCCCATAATGATAAGAATCTCCTCGTAAGAAAATGTAATTAAGATGGATATAGACTGACAGAGAAAAACAGACGGCCAACAACTGAATGAATTATGCATTCATGCATTACGCATACTGGTAAAATTTTAGTGTCGTTGAATAATTCACCGGCAATCTGCTCAGACTGGACGAAAAGCATTAAGGTTTCTTGATTAGTAATATTAATATTTCAGCAAGTCTAGTGACCAATAAATTGTCCTTGGAGCGTCACTCGTTGAAGGCCCCCATCTCACCAGGAAGGCGACCATGGCGACCATGGCGATCTGTGACGATTTTACAAATCGTGGCGCGATCGCCGTCTGTCTCCATTTTCTGGCCTCCGAGGCGATTACACTACGGTTTCTCTACGCTCAACCTGCGCTGTAGGCGATAGCGCCACGATGATAATACGACTGTGACACGTTGTTGCCGCATTTCCAGGCCGACGAGACGCGCTACTTCTGCGATCGAACCGACTGTGTTACGATATTCGTACGCTTATCAAGACCTCGTTACAACAGTGATTCAATCGGAGCGACAATGATACGTTTACGCCGGGCTCATGCTACGACCTCAAGCGATCGGGGTATAAAATGGGTTTCATGATTGAACTTCTTCAGGCAGATGTCAGTGTCAAACCAACATGGATAAGCAGAATATGGTTTTACCCTTATATTTTAGCATTCTAGAACACACCAGTTAGAACCTGATGTGAAATTGCACTATTAGTTAAGTCATCCATTCAATTAAAAGGGCAAAATGAGTATATAACATTAAAGAACCGGCACGAGCAAAGTACAAATTGTTTCCTACAAAGAGACAATTCTATGAAGATATATTTGAAAATATTACAACTTTTTTACTTTCATTGACTTGCACTGGTATGACAAACAAACAATTCAATAAACAAAGTAGATACGTACTGAGTGTATGTTGAAAAATTAATTTTATACGTTTTTCTCCATGTCCATCTTCCTGGTCTGTGCATCACTTTCTATCGTTCATGGTTGGTCACTGTTACGTGATACTGTAAAAAGTGGTAATTTTCATGGGCGATGGGAGCCGCTTTTGATGCGCTTGAGTTACGCTTTGCGCGATGCTACCCCGTCAAAGCTACGAATGTGGCGCTTTTAATGCGCTCATGAGGCGATGGTGATACGTTGTAAAACCACGGCGATCGGTCGCGACCTCGCTTCGGAAGTTTTGGACATGTTCAAAACTTCCGTAGCGAGGTAGCCGACCATGGCCATGGTGGCGATCCTCCGCGCTTCTGAACCGCTCGAGATACGCCGCGCTTTGTCGATTTTTGATGATCGTAGCGGAATCGCCGTCTAATGAGATGGGGGTGTAAACTGAAAACGCTGTGTTGTTGCGTACGTGTGTGGTGAGTGTGTGTGCGGAGAGAGAGAGAGAGAAGGGAGGGATCACGCTCACAAATGTGTGTGTGTGTGTGTGTGTGTGTGTGTGTGTGTGCGCGTGTGTGTCTTGATGATTTTATGTATGTATGATAACATGTACAAATACCCTTAGTTATTCGATGTTGTTCGATGGCGTTATTTATATACCCCTTTTCTTCTCATTTTTTTCCCAATGAAAATAAAAATAAACTGATAAAAATCTTTGGAAAAGAATCGGCCCTTTCATACTCTCTATTACATGAAAGGGATCGTACAGTTTTGGTTGAGACCTAATTTCGGGTTTCTAGCATTTTATGGTGAAATAATGAGAAACCTCTTATGAAATATGAAAGAGCATGTAATTCTATGAGGAATTCCACGTTTATTTGATGAAAATTGGTTTTGAAATGGCTGAGATATCCAAAAAAAAAGAGCGATTCTATTAAGTGTGGGACCCACACTTTATCACGATTGCTTTGTTTTACTGTGTTTTTGGATGTTCAGCCATTCCAAACCCGATTTTCATCAAATAAACTTTGAATTCCTCTTAAAATGGTACGCTCTGTACTATATCATAAGTGTTTTCTTGATATCTCGCAAAAAGTTAAAAGCCCAATTCTCATCTCCACCAATACTATACCATCCCTTGAAATTTAGAGTCGACCCCTAAAAGGCGAAACAAAACTTGATTTCCCCTTGTATTCACATACAAAACAAAAGAAAAACTATCTGAATCGAAACACGCTTAACGAGCTTGCTTTGTAGAATCCACTCTATTTCTTTAGCATTTATTCAAAGAGCCAAACTTAAAAAGATTGAACGCCCTGTTCTTATGTTTACACTAATTTATTGTGCATCCTAGCGGGATATCATGATTCACTTTCATGTACTATATTTTGATGTACATTCGTTCATTGAGAAATACGAAAATATGAAAATAAAACGAACTGAATTGAATTGAATGATTTTTTTAATGTCACTTCAACGTCATGAGTCTTCGGGAACGGGACAGAGAAATTAGGCCCAGAATCAAAGTGTGAGTGGAGATGGAAAGTGATTCTCTTGTCAAATAACGAAAGCTGACAGCTGAATATATGTATACATATATATTTTTTTTATAATATCGTAACATTTTGACAAACACCTTCGACAATAAATACCCACGTTGACGTTTCGAGAATTCAGTGATGGTGGGACGGGCTACTAACAAGTGATAGAACGTTACATCTGGTACGTATGATTGAGTAAGTAGGGAAAGGTCATCCGTCAGTATTGGATTACGGTTTCAAGAAAGATTTCAACACCCATGGGTAATTCTTGACAAGCGACCCATTTATGGACGTAGCTGTGAATTCATCAAGATGCAATTTCTCTGGTGTCAGTATCTCAATAAGCTAAGAAATAATATCGCTATCTCAGTAATGATAATAAGGAAGATGGGTCCTTGACACGCGTTGATTGCAAAGAAGAAGAAGAAGAAATACATGTCCTTGTTTTTGTTTTAAACATAAACTGTGTGGTGCTTACACAGAAGCATAAAGCACGAATTTAAAGAGGAGGGCAACTGATCCGAGCCATTTTGCATTTGACTGCTCATTTTTAGCTCTTAATCAGAGGGAAAACGTGGAAACGATACTCTATTGAAAATAAGCCATAGTTTTCTATGACGCCCATTTGTAGGCATACAGTGAAACGTGTCTGCTATCAAAGCATACCGGCTTCCCACTTTGTTAATGCAGGTGATACGAGTTGCATTACCTGCCATAATCGTCTATCGCATCTAATTATCTTTACCTTATCCCCTCCACACGCTTTCCCCCGAGTACAACTTCCGGATCTGTTTCCCTGATTTTGCATGATTCCTCCCCTCTGGGGACGAGTCCAACTCCTCCTCAGTCTGCTCAGTCATCGGTGTCAGCAGAGAGTCCGTCCAGCCTGCGTTTTCATTTCCATCATTAGCTGGAAATTAATCCGCTCTGATGGATACGTTTTTCCTTCGCCGCACTCGACTAGTAAGATCAGTAGAGCGGACGGTCACGAGCTTGACATTTTCATTATCTGTGCTCTACAATGCATTTCGTAAGAGTGATCAACAGGACGAAAAGGTCTGATAATTAAAGTAATTGCCACTCGTATAGATTAAGCCCCAAATTCGACGCATCTTTTGCCGATGAGTCGCATTTTAGTGGCGCCATTACAGAACGCCTCCCATAAAAGGTAGTTTTGCCACGAAACCAATGCATCCAGAAAACAACTTTGCTGATCAACACACAGATTTGGCAAGCACGTTTTGAAACAAACAGTTGATTTGTTGAAAGAGTAATTTCATGATCTGTTCAAGGAACCCATGCAATGCATATGATTATACACATATTGACTTGCGTCGATTTATACCTCACTCACAAGTGGCACCTTTAGTACTTTGAAAGAGAGATCAAATATTCAGGACTAGCGCCCTTGCAGCAGAAACGACTGTCAAAAGTTGTACTTTTAACTGTAAAAAGTATTATAAGACAAACACATACATACACACACACACACACACACACACACACACACGTTGAAACACGCTTCATCTGACGGATTAAAAGATAAGACACTGACATGAGAAAAGTATAATATGCGAACCAGGGAAAAATACGTTTAGAGAGAACCTCAGTTTCATCTTAATTTAGATTTGCGGATTACGAAGAGAAAAAATACTAATACATTTCGATAACTCTGAATTCTTCCCCAAACTATACTGGTCAGATACGATTATCTTATTCGCGATGGTGCGTTGAAGTATAGGCATTCAGTTTGCAATGAAATGGAACGTTAAATTTTTTATTCGAACACCTTTTTTTTGGGGGGGGGGAGGAGGGGGAGGGGGGAGGGGGTTCAAGCACACTAGTGCAATAAAAGATATTTCAGTGTATTTTTACAGGCGTTAAAGACCTGGCCTGTACTATAACCTCTGGTGTCTTGAAAGCAGTCAGTTATTTAAAATTGCAAATTTGGAAGAGAAAAAAAAAATCTTCCGCGGGAAGGATTATCCTTATAAGACAGAGTAAAAGAGCCACATTTACACATTTTAACTGTATAGAGCATAATGTACACATTGTATTGCATTACGAATATGTCGACTCTGATGCAAGCTTCATTGCAGGCTCATTGTTCACAAGCCGTCTTCCCATAAGAGAACCATGTACTGCGTATCATCGTCAAGCCATCTACTATACACGATTTTTCTTCCTCCTTTTCATTTCATTTGTTATTCCGTCGTTCTCAATGTTCCATTAGTGAAAACAACACAAAAAGACAAGAATATAACGATTGTTGCAGCTGCTTTACACATAATGTTCTGAACATTATCATGACCATGATCATGTAAAGTTGTGTGTCATTAGTTCCTGTCTTGAAAAGTACAATGAAAGCTGACTTGAACTGAAGAATTTAAGGATTCGGTGGCTGTTTTGAGAGCCTCTTCTTATACCAGTCACATCGACTGCATTAAGTGTTAAAAGAATGAGGGTATTTCTCGATTAATAACTCATGTAATTAGGGAAAGAGGGCGTGATGAGCATCACATTACAGTGTATCCTGATTCTAGGGTTTCAACTTTTGTTTTTTGTTTTACATATCACAGGTTTTCAGGAAGCTGGACAATCCATTTAGCAAAAATGTCAACAATGCGAAAGAAATAAAGAGCGGGCAACCCCCCTTGCTCCCCCATCTAATCCATCTGTCACAATGCAGTTTCACGCCTCCTCCCTTTCCCCCGTCTTCTTCTCTCTCCCTCCCCCCCCCCCCCTCTCTCTCTCTCTCTCTATCCTCTTTCTCCACCACTTCAATGTACTAGTAATCTAAACTCACGTTTGAGATTGGATAGGGAGTAATGAAGAGCTACAAGAAAGTGCATGGAAGTGTCACCAGTCTATTCCAGTCACGTCGGTATGAAACCACTCCAATTGTAGGTGCCACTTTTCTCCCATTATACCCCCCCCCCCAAAAAAAAGGATATCAATGAGTGGTTAACCCCCATACTACCACCCAAAAAAGACGCACACAAACAAAAAAGAAAATAAGAAGCCAAGGGGATCGTAGATCCCCCCCCCCCCTGCTCCACTATTATATACAACCTTATTTCGAAACTTCAGAATAGCGCACTGTCATGACGAAATATACCACCACTCTTGGCTCGTAATCCTCGTAATTGCTCCAGTCTTGCGCCGTCGTGCGCAGTTCGTTCTTACGGTGAACCCATGCTCGTCGAACGGTGGCACCTGCACTTGTTATTATGCATGTGGGCATCATGGGCGTGGTCATCAGAGACAGTCAGAGACAGCCGTGGCTTTGAGAGCGACAGTTCCATTCGAGATTCACAAGCAAGTAGCTCTCTGCCTGAATTAAAGGATGTTTCAGGTGCTACATAACCACCGATTTACACTAATCCTGCCCCAGTGTTTGTCTGCCCCTTAATCCATCAAAATTAAGCACTTTTTCGGCACTTAGGGACGTGGTATGAATTGACCCTATGAAGTCATTCTCACTATTTTGATTGCTTGATGGTATGGATAATGTAACTATACTGATCCATATCTATCGACTGATTTTGAATTTGATTTATACAGCAGCTGGAAAGCACTATTGTAATTAAAAGCTTATTCAGATGTCTTTATTCATGTGGAGGCGACTTTATTGGTATACCAGAAACCATATCTCTATAATCATCACAACCCAATTTTCTCGTTATCCAGGTAACACAGTGCCAAGAGCTGACATTATCTAACTGTCAATCTTCCTCTCTCATTGGCCTTTTCGCTCAGATGAGTTCTTGTGATTCTTTGCAGACGGACGGATGACAACTATCAAATAAAAATCCATCAAAACTTGGTTGATATTATCATAACCGCACACACACTCAGACTCACCCACACAACTACACACACACACACACACACACACACATATATATATATATATATAAAGAGAGATGTACGTGCGTGTGGGTCCCTGTGTATGTTGATTGTTATGTTTAAGATTATAAATCGTATTATTCATTTATTTTATTTTTTGACGAAGAAACAGACAATACAATAACAGAGCAATGAAAAAAAGAACCAACATCATTATTATGAGAATTACATGGGAAATGAACATGGTAAGGAAAATAATACACGCTGGTCTTTGCTGACAAAACCAACATGAAATGCTGTTGCTCGGCAACACGGTGACTCGCCCAAACAGGGAGCCTTGAGAATGCACGTATAACAAAAGACAAGTACATGTATATGAATAAACAACAATAAAGAAAAGATAAAGATATAAGATAAGATAAGACACAAAAATAAAAGCAAGATTAGGATTACCTACATTATAAAAGGATAATTAATGGATTATTTATAGCATTACTATTCAGAAATGATTGTAATGTAAATTTTAACGTTGTCTGCAGAAAACTATATTCTGGTAATGAAATAACGCCACTGGAAAGTTTACTCAATTGAAGGAAAATTTTCCATGTGAAGAAAGTAAATTGAGGACAGAAAATGAAACATCTAAAGAAAGTTATAAATGACTCTATCAACAACAAAAAGTGAAACTTATATAATTATCTGTAGACACATTCATGATAATCATAATTGATACCATCAGTAAATTATAAAAATGATGCTGAATTCAACCAGATATCCATGAACTCTACAAGCTTTATAAAAAAATTGCATAAAATGTCTATAATATGTACTAAATGAAAATGTATACACTTGTGTGAGTGTGTGTGTGTGTGCGCGTGTGTGAGTTTGCTTTTTTTCACTTGCATATTGTGAATATGGTGTAGCGAAGAGCGTATTGAGTTTCGCCCTGAACGAGTACTTGAAACCGAATTCAGTTCAGCTGAACCAATCGATCTACCTATTGAAATATCGTATTCTTTTTCTCAGACAATAACCTGGAATGATTCACGTGACAATGCCTACTGGCAATTGAGTATCAAATCACGTATACAGTCCTCTTATGCAGCCTTTACAATGCAGTATTAAGTGAGATGAGGGTACTCTGACTGTGCACTTCATAGACAACGGATAGTGGGAAGGAACTGAGGTTCACGGGGCCAGTGGCCGAGCTCAGAGCAGACTTATTTCAGAAATAGATAATACTCATGACATTGCCATGTGTAGTTCAACGCTTTAGGACAACTATTAGCTCGCTGTTGTGCACTAAATGTAATCAAGGAGATTCCCCCCACACACAAACACACACACTTTAAAAACACGGACAGTGTCCTTTTAATGAATGAAAGCTATCTACGGTAGACCCATTACTATCATGGAAAGAAAAACGACAAGCACATACACTCAGCAAAAAAAAAACAAAAACAAAAAAACAAAGAAGAAAGCAAACATTTTTTCCAGTTAATATTTTTCATAGAAGATTTAGATAAAAATCAACCTGGTAGGTTCATACAAAGGGAAATTCTACGCCTGAGTGAAAACAGTGGTTTTTGTACTCAAAGGTAGAAAAGTAAAAATTGCAGAATTGGATATATTGAAATTCATTTGCAAATGCCCTCTAAGATAGCAATGATAACATAGGACTAATTTAACGCAATGAGAGACATGAATGAAACATCAGAAATAAGTTTTCGTTCCCTTGTTTCCCTCTATATTCAAAACAAAAACATGATGGGGAAACTGAAGGTGGAACATAAGCATTTTCCATCAATTCAAACTTTAAATGACATAGGGAGTAAGCCGTAAAGGTGATAAAATCGACAGACTTTCTTCACTTTGCCTTTTAATTAAGGAATTTAAGAATGCACGACACAAATTCAAGATCCAAATATTATTTCAAATTTTCTTAATTTGGAATAACGTTTCAAATTTAACTTTCTTTGTTACCGTAATTTTCTCTTGTCTTTTGACTGCGGATTTGACAGAAGATTCTTCATTTTCCTCCATTATTCTTTGCCTTTCTTTATCTTTGGATGGTTACAGAGACATTATTGAGATCATAGGTTGATTTTTGCAAATTGATTTGCCTTTCTATTGTTGAATTTGTCTTTTGTTCTCATTATTATCTGGAAGAGCAAATAGGCTTGAATAACAACTTGTCCATTTTGCAATTTTTACTTTTGTGCCTTGGAAGAGAAAAACGAATGTGTTCACTCATGCGTAAAGTTAACATTTTCATTGACCTACTAGGTTGATAGCTAATTACATTACCTTTAACATGGTACAATGTATATAAAACACCATTTTTAGCCAGATAGTCTATGAGAAAGATAAACTTGAAAAAGTATTTACTCTCTTTTTTTTTTTTTTTGCCGAGTGTATACACACTTACACACACATGCAATATTGCAACGCTACGTAAAGTAATAGACTGCAAATGTCTGAAGTTGTGCTACAGTTGGCGATTTCGTGATTCCTAGTTGTAAGTTACTAGTAATCTACAGTTTTGGAGCCTCACAGGGAAATGTTCGGTCCACAATATGAGTTTTGTTTCCTATGTTCGGATTCATAGAAGGGTATCTTTAGATATGAGTGTGTACTGCAATAGTTTGAACAATGACAATGATAATAATAATACTCATCATCATCATCATCATCATCATCAATAACTGTGTAATATCATTTACATCAACGGTAATGATGATAGAGTTACATATCATTTATACTTTGTGTCTCATATCAAGGAGTCTTAGTTCGTCATGGCGTCATTTAGGTGTTGAATCTGTATAGGCCTACAGGAAGCTAAACTTGAGACACCTCTCTCGCCCTCTCTCTCTCTCTTTCTCTTAAAAAAAAACACAAACAAACGAAGATCTAACAATAACATTATTATACAAAGAACATCTCGTTAGTAACAATATGAACTGAAAAAATAAATTCTCCATATATTCTTCCACCACGCTTGCCACGATGCTTCCTGCATCTTCTCTGATGACACAGTGCAGGTCATCAGAGAAGATGCAGGAAGCATCGTGGCAAGCGTGGTGGAAGGCGAAAACAGAGACAGATTCGTGTATACACGGCATCGAATCTCACCGACAGGATTTGGCGCTATGAGGTACGTAATGACAACGGCAGAAATCTGAGTAACATTGTGAATGTACCTCAGGAACATGATTGTAAACTGAATGTTCAATTATGGAACTGCAATTCGGTGAGGAACAAGACTAACCTCCTGCTTGAACATGTTATTGATAGCAATGTGGATATCATGTTCCTTACGGAAACCTGGTTGCATAGTGTTGATCCGGTTGTCATTGATGAGTGCACACCAGCGGGTTATACATTCTTAAATGTGGCCCGTGGTAGGAATGACCCTCATGGTGGGATAGCAGTCATCTACAAAACTGCATTGAACTTGTCCGCTGCAAACATCAACATCCTGTCTTCCCACGACACCTTTGAACTAGCTGCTGTTACCAACCCCTCACGGTCAATATGTTATGTTGTCATCTACAGACCCCCACCCTCCATGAGGAATGGTTTTAAGACACAGGAGTTTCTTCAGGAGTTTGAGGAACTTGTTTGTGAGCTGACTACGTATTCCTGGAAGCTTCTTATCTTGGGTGATTTCAACATGCACGTAGATACCCCTCGTAAGCCGGATGTAGCATGTTTCTTGGAAATCATTGAGGAAGCAGGTCTGCAGCAGCATGTCACTACTGCAACACACAAATTAGGCCTTACTCTTGATCTCGTGATCTCCAGGCTGGATGAGTCACCTGTGGTCGACTGTCGAGCTTGTGATAAACTGTACTCGGATCATTTCATCATTAGCTGTACTATTGATGCAGCTAAACCTAAGCAACATGATGCAACATCGCATTGCAGAAACTTTCGAAACTTAGACAAGGGTTCCTTCATCACGGACATCAGTGAAGCGTTTCATGACTTTCCTTTCGACGGTGATGTTGATGATCAGGTTGCATTCTACCACAGTACCATTCTGGATGTGCTCAACAAACATTGTCCGTCCACCAAGCGTGTTCATCGTTTTTGCCGTCATCCACCTTGGTATACGAATGAAATTCACCAAGCGAGACGCTCACGGCGAAAACTCGAAAGGCGCTGGAGAAAGTTACAAACACCAGAGAGCCGCCATCAGTACCTAACTCAGATTCATGCCGTCTGTCGTCTCATTCACAAGGAGAAATCAAAGTATTACAGAGAAAAGTTGAAAAGTGCAGATGTGAAGAACGTGTTTCGTGTCCTGAACACACTCTTGAATAGGTCACCAGCAATCCTACCTGCAGACATGCCATCTACATGTACATCTTTGCCTGACAGATTTGCCACATTCTTTGTAAAGAAAGTGGAAAAGATTAGAGAAAATCTCCAACTTAGGAACGAGGAATCGCATACTGACGTCTGTTCAAGTGGATCGATTGTGGATACATCTGGAGCCGAGCTGGCAGATTTTGATGCCATCACGGCCCAGGAGGTGTAAAAATTAATTCACTCTGCGCCTAATAAGTCATGTTTGCTAGACCCACAGCCCACGTGGCTGCTGAAGGAGACCATCAACACTTTTCTCCCCTACATTGCATCAATTGTTGACACATCACTCAGTAGTGGTGTCTTCCCATCGTCGTTGAAGGAAGCTGTGGTGACTCCTCTGATCAAGAAACCAAACCTAAATCGTGATAACTTGAAAAACTACAGACCAGTCTCCAATCTCTCATTTCTTTCAAAGATAATTGAGAAAGCTGCTTTGTCTCAAGTCTCCAACTACCTGGATACGAATGATCTCTATGTTGAGAACCATTCAGCTTACCGACGTTGGCATAGTACTGAGACTGCTCTCTTGAAGGTACAAGACGACATCCTCAGAGCACTGGACAACAAGCTCGTTACCTTCGTCTTCTTAGACCTGTCTGCCGCATTTGACTGTGTTGACCATGATATTATGCTGGCTCGCTTAACGAGCAACTTTGGCATCTCCGGGAGTGTGAAAGCTTGGTTCACCTCTTACCTCTCTGACCGCAGCTTCAGGTTGAAGGTTACAGGTGAGCTTTCGGAACCAATGTCTCTTGATTTCGGAGTTCCTCAAGGTTCCGTACTAGGCCCGCAACTTTTCAGTCTATATACTCAACCCATGGCTGACATCATCAATCACCATGAGGGCATACAGCATCACAGCTATGCTGACGACGTGCACTCTACACCTCTGCAGACCCGAAGGACAGTCAGGCAATTGAACTTGCTCTCACCACATTACCTGCATGTGTCAGGGACCTACAGCTGTGGATGGAGGGTAATCTGTTGAAACTGAACTGTGACAAAACTGAATTCCTTGCTGTTGCTAATCCGCGGTTCCATCCCTTGATATCTGATGTCACCCTGACTGTTGGTAATGTCGTCATTCATCCATCAAGTTCAGTTAGAAGCCTGGGTGTCGAAATTGACTCCTACCATGAAGCTGAATCACCACGTTTCTTCTCTAAGCAGTTCGCTTCATTTTCATCTCTCAAATATTGCACGTATCAGGCCTTTCCTCGATCAGAAAGCTTGTGAGCATGCTGTGAGAGCTCTCGTTACCTCAAGAATAGACTATGCAAACTCCATGCTGTCAGGTACTTCTTAAAGTAATGTCCAGCGCCTTCAACGTGCTCAAAACCGTGCTGCAAAGCTGGTTTTTCTAGCCAAGAAGCGTGACCATGCCTCTCCTCTTCTTCAGCAATCTTTGTGCTCCATCTTACCTCCTGAGTCTACTTTCACGTCACCAATCTAAAAGACAAGGAATGCGGTCAGGCCAAGACCCAACCCGGCTGTCTGTTCCTGGGACTCTCACTCGGACAGGAGACAGATCCTTCTCAGCAGCTGCCCCACGCCTATGGAATCAGCTCCCTCAAAGTATCAGGGAATCACCATCTCTGTCAGTTTTCCAGAAGTCGTTGAAGACTTTCCTTTTCAATAACTGATTGATTCATTGTGTACTTTTTTTTCTTTCTCTCCTTGTTTGTTGTATTTTTTTTCTCTTTCTTTTCTCCTACCTCCCGAGTGAAAGATGGATTTGTGAAGCGCTGTGATACATATGTACTATTTGTAAGAGCGCTATAGTAATACTAATATTGTATTGTATTGTTTTGCATATATAGAATGAGCTTTTAAATAAAAAAGGATTGTACTTGTACCATCAAAATTTTCTGTCGATTCAACGAAATTCATGAAGGCACTATGTGCTCGCTACTGACATGACATAAGTACAATCATGTATCCTCATACAAGCATGGTTGATTTCAATCAGTTTAATGTACACTTTGCTTTCAGTTTATCATTATTTTACAAATCACAAAAATCAAGCCACTGTACATATTTACAACTGTACAAAATTATAGATATTTGTACATGTACATGTATTTCCATTAAATGTACAATCACATTTCAGATGCATAACACCCAAACCTATGATTAGCGATATTGTCTACTACAATAGAGAGCCAACGTGTGATTCATCCCCATAGAAACTGGTTCTAAACAATATCACCTGGCCCAAAATATGAACATCAACTATTGTTGGTAACCATGCATTGCATGCTCGCACCCGGTTCTACCCAAAGCTATGTTGTATAACAAAATACTGTGACATCATCACTTCGGTACTCCATTAACACACTGCCTCCCATTATTGTAATGACTACAGTTTCTGTTGAGTTATTACATGACATGTTGGAGGTTCCCTGCCAGCAATGGGTTAAAGATTGAACCTACATGTAAAACGTGTAACACAAGGGGCGAGATCCTTTTGGAAATTGGCCTGCACCTGCGATCATTATAGGACATCCGTGTTCTCTATTATAGAGTAAGTTTCTTTTTTTTTTTTTTTTTTTTTTTTTAGAAAAAGACAGCACTAAAACAGCGCTAAAAAAATGCATGTTTTCTATTTCTACACCAAAACGCAACATAGCTTCTCTCGTTTAAAAGGGAAAACGTGCCAAGTTTTCAAATTATATCTTCACCACCATCGGCAGCCTACTAGTTCTTATCAAGCTAAAGTTGTTGACACTGGTTAATATCTGAAGAATTTTACCCGATTTATTTTGATATCTGGGGATACTCAAATGGTCCAGTCTGTTAATACAGGTGCGAGACCTGAATGGTCAAATAAAGTTGTACTGTTATGTACAGTGTACTTGAAATTGCAGTGAAAGCAGCGCCATCTCTTGAGAGCTTTGATTATGATACTGTCAAAATCGACTTCAGAATTTTATAATCATTATCATCTTGAATTAGGACACTGCTGTAGGTGCTACGTAATCTTTACTGATACATACGAGAACTCTGAATTTTTCATTACAGCCGTGTGTTTCGCATTGTACCTTGTCATTATATTAGCCACTATCTGCTATAGTATTGGCAGTGAATTTGCAATGACCGAATCACCACCCAACGCTCAGAACGTACACGTAGTAGTTATCAAAAGCATAGCCCTGCATATATGTAACTATCGTTATTGTTACCATCATCATCACTGTCAAAACCATTATCAGTACATATATAATTTCCCACAGACACTTTCCAACATGGAATGGAAATCATGTACTACAGCTGCACTTGCAACAACAAAGTCCTGGACAGAGAGTCATCTTGGCAGCTGCAAAGAATTCATCCCATCTTGAATAGCAACATCCTAGAGTTTAGATGCAGTATCAAAAATGAAAATGTATTGTTCATCAGGTGACTCCTGTTATAATGAAGACCTTGGGACCGGCATTTTTCTTTTCTTTTCTTCTTGTCATACTAAAATTGTGTTATTGATGAACAAATAAGGTACGTAAAGACAAAAACTGTTGTATATAGATAAAAATTCTGGGGCCTACATTTTTTTTGGGTACTTTTTTTAAAACTAATTTGTTATAAGCATGTTCATTATAATGGGAGAGCACTGTACAATAATTATAGTGCTACCTGAATTTTAACATAGGCCATGCTGTGTCCTTTTATTTGACTCTGTACCTTCACACTCCTCCATTAGACTTTATAAGGAAATTAACATAGGAGTCTATTAGGACAGGACAGCAACCTCTTCAACTACAAAAGAACAACTTAAGGCAATTAAGCACATAAAGTGAAGAGAAATGATTTACTGTAGAACACATTCTGTGAATACAATTTTAGTACAGAATAGGTCTTTATGTAGAATTTTGCAGTGACTTCCAAATTGACTACCACAATGTTCAACTTGTCAAGGACGTTTTGGACATAAATTGCCCTTACACACAAAAAGACACCCACACACACATAAGATGACACACATAAACATATACACACAGACTACAATGTAGGGGAAGGTTGCATTAAAATGGCAAGGCAGAGCAAACAAATAATCCTTTCCCTTCATACACAACGTGTCTGTCACAAACACACCATGAATTGACCTGCATGATCTCTACGTAATAAACAAAACTGCAAGTTACAATCATACAATGTACAGTACAGTATTTTCACTCCATTAAACAGGGTTCTATAAAGTACAATGTACAGTATTTTTACTCCTAAAACAAGGTGCTAAAATTAGTCAATATCACATACAACAAAATATCATAGCTCTCCCAACTCCTCAATTCTGTGAATAATAAAAATATAGTGATCAAGGTGAAGGAGAAATTTGACACACACAAATAGGTCAAGAAAAAAGAGGAAGAAAAAAACTAGAAATGTCGCTATGGCGACTGCTATGCCTCCGCCATAATGCATGGTTCTCCTAATAGACCTATAGTACAATGTCTTGACAATGTGTGATGACAGTTTCACATTATTAACAAAATATTAAAATGACAGGTTTGTCAAAAATGTGTTAAATGTTCACTTCCCTTGAAATAGGTTTAATTGGATGAATGGCTGTATTGTCTAAGAGTGCACGTATTTGGGGATTTGAGGAGTTGTACCCAACTTTTGGCCCTTTTATAAGTTTGAAGAAGAAGTGAAATTTAGCACTTCCACTTGATCTTTCACCTTTGACCTTTTGGCAAGAAACTTCCAAGAGAACCTGTATTGGGTAATACATTGTACATGCATACACCAAGTTTCAAGAAAAAATCCTGCAGGTATTGCATAGATAAGACGGAAATAAAGACATTTTGAAGAGTTGATCTTGACCTATGACCCCCCTGACCTTTGACCCATGACCCCTAAATTCCCAGCATGATCACTGCCAGTCAGTACATGCATATATACCTGTACTACATTCCATAAAGATACCTTGAAATATTTGTGAGATATGGAGAAAAAAAGTGAAATTTTGAAATTTTCACTTGACCTTTGACTTTGACCTCATGACCCAAAACTCTCTCTGGGAAATCTTTATTTGGTAGTTCATGTATACACCAAGTATCAAGAAAATACCCCAAGGCACTGCATAGATATAGGGGAAATAGTGAAATTTTGAGCATTTGACCTTTTGACCTTTGACCTTGCGCATGTGCGCCCTAAAGTTGATAGGCACAACTTCACCCACTCATACATACATGCCAAGACAGACGGACGGACGGACGGAAGGACGGATGGACAACCCGAAAACATAATGCCTCCGGCGACACTTCATGGCGGAGGCATAAAAAAGAGAGCCCATAACAACCAGTATGAAGCAATCAGTAGTACTAGCTGAAATTATAGCAAGGTGATTGCGCTAAGTCTTTCCCAACCATTATATCCACCCCCCCCCCACCCCCCCTTCAAATTAACTCTTCTTTATTGGGTAAAACAGTTTGTTGCCCGACAACATTTTACCTACTTTGGTTATCAGAGGTACACATGATATTTACTAGGAACCTTGCCTTCTTCTCTTTGGCAGTCTCGTCTGTATGTGCTTTGTTCTTCTGCAGACTTTCAGCATTAATATTAGTATCTATTTTCATGCTTGGGTCAAGACAGACCACACTGATGAAAAATTCTGTTAAGTGTGTATGCAACAGGTGCACAACCAAGGATCTCCTTTTCAAGACTCAAAAGTACTGTCCAATACAGGTGTATTACATATGTACATACATGTAGTTCCGTTTAACTAGTACACAGAATATCGTTTCCTTTTGCTGTAAGAACTTGATTTCCCACTACAGGTGCACAGAATAGAAGTAATCAGATATTCTAGCGAATATCCTACATCCGACCTAAGAAAGATGCACAGTGAATGCCTGCTGGGAATTGAAACACGAAACACCAATCTTCCAAGAAATTAACTTTACACCACGGTACCAAGATTGCTGTGAAAACTCAGGAAATAACTACATGTACTTGTTTTTGCTCACTACATGTACATCCCATAAAACTCACTGAGATGAATCATAATCTCATTTTGGAGAAGCCTGGAATCAGTGAACAAAACTGCAGTGACAACCTCATGATACACGATTTAGAAGTACATGTACAACTATACACTGTATGTGTTTGACTTCTTTGATTTTGCTACAACATGCATTTCCCATAGACGCTTGCCAGAGTATACTCGGGACTCGTCCTCAAGCAAAATATGACTTCAAGACCACAAGCAATAATTCAATTAGGCACTGGATGTCATCACAGTTATAGCCGCTTCAGTCATCTACCATGCTCTCTTTACCTTAGGGATGAAAATCTTAATTCTCCATATAGTTAATACACAACAGAATCTGGTCCTCGTAGGCAGTGTTTAAACACTCTGCTTAAAACTCGGGGAGTCCCAATCAGTTGAAGTGATTCTTGTAAGTCTCAAGCAGGGGCTTGTTAACGACCGTGCTGACGATTTGGTTCTCAAAGACGAAGCTCTTAACGCGCTCCATCAGGAAGATGAAGAGGAGGAGGACAGAGAGGTATTGGATCCAGCCAAACTTGATGACCTGCCAGAAGCCTGGGATGTAGGTGCACTGGAGTTAAGGGAAAACAGTCCACCTCAAAGAGATTATGTACAAGCCCAATAAAATAGCGATGACTTCAGATTTCCATTGCATAAAAAGCTTTGATTGTTGACACACATCAAGTCATTCACAAGAACAGAAAAAAACTAGAATTATCACTAGTGTCGTTTTATAGTATGTGATGTCATGAGGGCAATGATGTAGTACCAAGTTTGTGCACTTGTCAAATTGTCAACAGAATAATTCTAGTTTACTGTACAATTACAGAGTTGATGCTGAGTTCCACAAGGTTTGGGTAAAAAGTGTGGTTACCATGGCAATGCATTGTCTGATACAAACACATGGGACATTTTGCCTAACTACACTTAAAGACCATCATACACACAAAATTTGACCTTCATAGCTTGAATGGTTTATTTTCATACAAAAATGAGTGGTTACCATTGCAACACATTTTCCTTAAAGGACAAGTTCACCTTCATAAACATAAGGATTGAGGGAATGTAGCAATATTAGTAGAACACATCAGTGAAAGTTTGAGGAAAATCAGACAATCCGTTCAAAAGTTATGAATTTTTGAAGTTTTTGTGCAGTAACCGCTGGATGAGAAGACTACTGCAGTGTATGTATAACTTAGATGTCACACGCGTACAACAATAAAAGGAAAATATAAAGAGAATTTCACAAAATTCCATCTTTTGAAAAAAGTACACATTCCCTTGACTCGTTACCGACAAATGTTATGGGTAATATTATTCCCCCCGCCTTTAGAAAGAGGCAAGTCAAGTGCTCTTTTATTAAGCGAAAAAAGTGAAAATATGTTGAATTTTCTTTTACATTTTCTTTATACTGTTGTACGCATATGACTCACAAGCTGTAATTGTCTCCTCATCCAGTGGTTCCAACACAAAAATTTGAAAAATTCATAACTTTTGCATCGATTGTCCAATTTTCCTCAAACTTTCACTGATGTGTTCTACTATTATTGTTGCATTCTCTCAATCCTTATGTTTATGAAGGTGAACTTGTCCTTTAAACTAATACATTGGTGTCTTGCAAGCCTACACTTCTAGATCATGATACATACTAAATTTGACTTTAATTGCTTGAATGATGGAAAAGTATTTCAATCTGCAGGGTTTTGGTAAAATTGTGGTTACCATGGCAACGGTTTGTGTGACAAACACAAAAATTATGTGTTCCACATCTATACCTCAGGGCAATAATGCCAACCAAATTTGGTTTAAATTGCTTCAAAACTGTGGAAGAAGTTCACTCGACAGGATTAAAAAAAAAAAAAATGCGGTCACCATGGCAACACATTGTCCGATACAAATAGGCCTACAAAGGACATTTTGCAAAACTACACTTAACCCACTGAGGACGGTTTGATTTTGCTACAACACGCATTTCCCATAGATGTTTGCCCGAGTATACTCGGGACTCGTCCTCAACGGGTTAAAGAGCATCATACACACCAAATTTCACCTTCATAGATTAAATGGTTCAATTTGATTAAAAAAAAAAAAAGTGGTTACCGTGGCAACACATTTTTCTTATATCATTACACATTGGTGTCTTGCATAACTACACCTCCCGATCATCATACATACTAAATTTGACCTTAATTGCTTGAATGATGTGGAAGTTATTCAATCCACAAGGTTTTGGTAAAATTATGGTTACCATGGCAACACTTTGTCCGACAAACACAAAAATTATGTGTTCCACATCTATGCCTCAAGGCCATAATGCCTACCACATTTGATTTCAATTGCTTTAAAACTGTGGAAGCTGTTCACTCCACCAGATTAAAAAAAAAACAAAACATGCGGTTACCATGGCAACACTTTGTCAAGTACAAACACAAAGAGTGTCTGGCATAACTACACCTATAGATCATCATAGATACCAATTTGAAATTGATTGCTTAAATACTATGGAAGTTATTCAATCCACAAGGTTTTGGTAAAATTATGGTTACCATGGCAACGCATTGTCCGACAAACACATAAACCATGTCTTGCACATCTACACCTCAATATCATCATTTATCCTAAGTTTCATTTAAATTGCTTCAAAATTGTAGGAGGAGTTCGCGACGCAAGATTTTGCAACAGACCGACCGACCGACCAGCCACCCGCCCGACCAACATCACGGTGATTCCTATACATGTACCCCCTTCACACTACGTGTGGCGGGGGTATAAAAAACAAATAGAACTTTGAATGTCAAAGGGCACTTACAAGTGTATCCCAAACACATAGTTATGTGGATTCAGCGAATGCAAAATAGTGGACAGCAAAGTGTGAGGGAAATCAGACAATCTGTTAAGAAGTTGTGAATATACAAGCTTTGATTAAATGCCTGTGCTATCATCACTGGGTACAAAGGCTACAGCAATTCATGATGTCACATTAGTGGAATGATGTAGAGAAAATAGAAATTCCATGGAATTCAATCTTATTTAACCCTTTATGTGCCACGTTCGCACCTCCGACTCAGTCGACGGCGTGCCAACTTCGCATATTCTGCTCAACAAACAAAGCCGCCAAGACCGATCGATAAACCGCTAATTACTGCTAATCCCGCGGCACAATGAAAGCGTTTCTCGTGCTTTTGTTCCTCTCATATACGACTTGCATTCTATGTGGTGATCGACTATCAAGTGATGTTCCCAACTAGATTTGCTCGTACATTCTAAGTTTCTGTCACGGTTTAATGTGCAAAAGTCATGCCTTTATAGTAATGTAGCAACTGGTCATTAAAAGAAAAATTGAAAATAGAGTAGTCATACAATTCATATCGAAACAAAGCTTGGCATTCCTCTTTAACTTTGTTTACTATTATGCCCATCTTAACAGAAATTTGTAGAAGTTATACAAATTGGAAAAACAGAATTCTTTCTCAAAGCATGACTACCTTCGTGTCTCAGAATAACGTGGCACACAGGGGGTTTCCACCATGGCACATAAAGAGTTAACAAAGAGTACACATCCACTTTTTACTGACTTTTGATTGGGTAATTTTATTGCCCCTACCTTGTGAAGGAGGGGAGTCCAAGTGTTGTTTTTTTGTATTATGCAAGATAAGTGAAAAATAAATATGTGGATTTCACTTGCTATTTTCTTTACAATGTTTCTCTATGGTGACATAGTAGCCTTCTTTTCCAACAAAGCTTTAAAAATGAATTTAATATCGAACAGATTGTTTGATTTTTTCCCCTCAAATTTCATTGATGTGTTTTACCAAGATTGCTGCATCCACTGAATCCCCATATGGGGGGGGGGGGGGGGGGGGGGAATTCCCCTTTAAGGAAATATCACTTTCTCAATATTCCACACTATTTGTTCCATAAATCAGTCAGTACTTAGATCTAGACCTAAATGGAACTGATAAACTTGAATTGTATGATGTCAGCATTTCATAAACAATACACAATACACAATAAAATACTGTACATACTGAATAGACATTTAAAAAGGATATACAATGGTTTCTTCTGGATAGGTAATTTTTCCTGAGATCACAAAAGGTTGTTCCGATCCTCTCCCTGTTATCCACACTGGATAATCACTCTCAAAGCGGGTTGTCACTGAAGTACAAAAACAAGGTGAAAATGTGGTTGTAACATGAGAGAGAGAGAGAGAGAGAGAGAGAGAGAGGAATTGCAGATGGGAGGTAATGTGAAGGACATTGGGTTCAGTGGTACACAGTATGGAGGAAAGATTGGTACCAGATGACAAGAGACACAGCGGTATATTTCAAACTGCAAATCAAGACATATACAACGGGGGGGGGGGGGGGGGGGGGGGGTTTCATGAAGCATTTTGCTCATCAAATTTGCTCTCAGCCAATCAGATGCAAGGATTTCAGTAGCTTATAACAGTTTGTCAGAAAAACAAAATCTGACAAAATGCTTCCTAAAAAGCCCCCCTGATGTGTCCTGTCTTCACATCTTCAGCACCTGATAAACTTTTATATCCCATCTGAATCTGTTTAAGCAGCATTTGCCAATACAGATTGTTGTAATATTCACCGGTGCACTGTACCTGTTCTGAGTTCTGAGTCTTGGACATATTTCACAAAAAGACAGGGAAGAGAACAGTTATAATTTCAGACACACACAAATTCATGGAAGATGTCATTTGAATTACAGTGCTGTATTATTCATAATTAGTCCTACGTCAAGCAAACATAATTGAAGGCATTCATTCCTGCCTATATCAAGGAATATTGTGCAAAGGGAAACATCAATAGAATCAGTGTGTTTGTGCCCATTTTATCAATGGGGACTTACCATTTCTTTCTTGATATGATGAGAATATGTTTGAGAAAGAGTAATCTTCTGCAAACACACTGTCAGAATTGATGATAGGAACCTGCCATGTAAATAGGTACATACACATAAACACTGGTATCAAGTGCACAGAAACTCATCAAGAAGTAAATGCCATAATCAAATTGCTCTTGATGTTCACCTAGGTCATCCATGAAAAACTAATGAAAATACACAAAGAATGCACTATCATAAAAGCTACATGATATCTATACAATACATTGGGATTTGAATGATTTGAAATTGATAAATCAAACAAGTCATGGGATGTCATTTGGTTTCCTTTTACAGTGCACTGTGAAACAATCACAGCAGTTATCTGTTATGCCTCTCCTTTGTCACGGTGTGTTAACCCGTTGAGGACGGGCTGATTTTGCTACAACACGCATTTCCCATAGACACCTGCCCGAGCTTACTCGAGACTCATCCTCAATGGCCCGAATTCACGAAGATGGTACAAATGAAACCAAGGTTTAAACCATTCACAAAAACCATGGAGCGCCAAGTGTCGCATGAAATATTTTGTTACGAAATCAGTCATTTCGTCGATGAAATGATTATTTTGTAACGAAATGACAACATTTTGTAACTAAATGAACATTTCGTCAACGAAATGATAATTTCGTTAACGAAACAGTCATTTTGTCGACGAAATGACCAATTTCGTAACGAAATGTGACCCGCTACAACAAAATGATCCTAAAGTCGGGCGAGGTCGATTATTTGAAAATTGCATGATATAATCCCCTAATCTTTCTGCTTTGAATTGATATATAACACATTTTATAAAAAATAATCGGCTGCGGAGATATCGATGTTTAAAACAGAGCATGTCGAGACGTCTGGAAAATCACTGTTTCGAGAAAAGCGCCCAAAAAGTCTTCCTTTCTACGCAATCGCGATCAAGGGACACGCAAGTCAGTTTTCACCTCTGGACAATAGAAGGTAAGCCCTAGCAACCCCCGAAGAGTTCATTCAAGCACATCAGCGTCGGCGGTCTCCTCACCAACCAATCAGTGACCAGGATGTGAGAAGCGGCTGAGCATAGCGCACCCCGCCAGCACGCACCAGTCGACTGGGCAGTGTGCGAGCTTCACGCTTCGGTTAGCAGCAAGCAGCAAACTGACCAATGAGATCACTCTGGTCGTTGTTAGGGGCGGAACCTATCTGTGGCGCTCAATCCAAATTTTTGAACCAGTTCCTGCTTCGTTGAAACGCCAAAAAACATGGCCCAGAAAAACGCTGATTTTTTTGGTCTTCCCTTTGATCATTTTGCTTCAAAATTTTGACAGATGATAGAAGACATGTTAGACTCCAATAATATATCAAAATCAGAAAATCGTACGTAAGTTTTGACCAATTTTAATGCTCCGACTTCAAACTCGATTTTCACGGCTTCGACCGTGCGCGACTGTAGGACCTTTTTGTTGTAGCGGGTCACAAATATTCCGTGTGACAATTGGCGCTTCATGGTTTTTGTCCATGGTTTAAACCATGGTTTCATTTGTACCACCTTCGTGAATTCGGGCCAATGGGTTAAAAGGTTGCCCATTGGTCTGGCACTGACACAACTCTCGCATGTGAACACAATGTTCCCAAACCAAGTTTCCTTGTGTTCTGATAATCAATGGCATCAAAGTAACTGAAATCAAACTGATGACATATAAAACTATTGCATTCCTTTGTTTCAATGGAGGTACAATGTAGTAGTTTAAGACCAAACTTCTTTAGGCGTGGTCTTTACAGATCTATGTAAGCTTACATCGTATCTGGTGTCAAGGCCTTTGTGGGCAAGAGGCTGTCGTAATCTCAGCTTGAGATCCCCATCTGCGTTAAGCTGGGCTCCTGACATCGCGGACGAATGGCTTACGTACGCCATGGCTTCCATGCGGAGTTCGCTGAATCTCTGCACATATGTGAAAGAATACAACATGCATTACATTTCTATTTAAAATGGCAATGGCTAATTTTGAAATCAGTCTTATACTTGGGTGACAGTATCAAGGAAAAATTACAGAATCTGAGTCACACTGTGCTTTTAGGGAGGTTACATAAATAGAACTCTTTGGAAAAAAAACACTGACATTCTCATGTAATCAGTATATACCATAATTCCCTCAGAGTTGAGGAAATTAATGGTTTCATTTAAGCGTTTAGTGAAAAGTCTGTAGATAAAAATAATTGTTGACCCTTCATGCACCCATGAGGTGTCTGTCAGTTTCAATGTCTGTAATAATCTAGTGTGATATTTACAAAGTACTTGGAGAGTTCAAAAGACTTTGCATTTGACTCTAGAAAGTGGAAACACAATATAAGAAAAAGAAAAGAAATCTGTCAAGATCAATCTATATATATGATGAACAATGATTGCATGACTGTAAGAAAATAAGATCAATCTACAATGTGCTGCTGGACATTAATATGGCAAGCTAATGGTCAACAGTTTACCACACCATACAAAATTTAATGCTTTTCAATTTTTCAATGTACAAAGTGGCTCATTCAAATTGATTAACATGACCTACAGTGTAAGAGGTAGATACAATATTCACTCTGCTACCAAGGATGTATTCTTTCACATATTGGTCATGGTAACATACAATTATATGAATTACTGAATCTTCCTCTCATCAGGAGCAACTTGATGTTTCAGTAAAAAAGAAAGAGCATCAAATCTAAAATATAGTACTTTCAATGCCACTATATCAAATTGCTCAAGCTTTGTTAATATCATAATAGCCAGAACATTTCGGACAGATTAGGGAGATTTGAAAAGCTCTGAAGGAATTTTCTTTGAACATAAAAGACAGTGAAAAACAAAAACATAAAACATTACCATCTGTTATCAATTGTGTGACTTGGCACTTCATGTATATTCCCAACATGAAATATTAACAAAACATTAATATTCATTATCAAATCAAAACCGAGATGGTCCCCCTCCCAACAAAAATAGTGTACTGATGATAATACACCCCACAGACAAAATATTTGTGTTATGTCGTTACTTAATATTTTGTTTCCACATGTGAGAAAATTTGTTACTTGATATTTCAACTCTTATTAGTCTTAACCAATCTTTTAGGGTATTGTCATTTCTTAAGTTCCATCACATTAGAATTGTCTCTCACAGAGAGAAGTTAGTTATGGAAATTTTACTTGAGCCTGCTCTGGAAGTGTTGCCTAATCTTTCACTTACATATAATCTGTAGTCAAAGATGAAGATGACTTGAACTCCATGGACATTCTCTGAACCCAGGATTGGCATCTCAATGGAAAACTGGAAGTTATCATTCCTTCCATCTCTGTTGGTGTCTTCCTCCCTGGACTGAAATGGTGATAAGAGCCATCACACTACATTGCATCTGCTGATCATAAAATTTGTCAATCAATAGACATTTGAGTCACTAGCAAAATACTGTGTAAGCTGTTATTTTTGCATACAGTTATTTTTGCGAATGAGGAGGTCACAGACATTTTTGCAAGATTTTTTTTATTGTTGTTGCTTTTTTTGTGTGATTTTGACACCAATGCTATCATAAGGGCACTAATGTCAGTAAGTTGGAGATATTTCATCATGTTAATAAATTTGCGGTCCAACGGTGATTCGCAAAGTTGGCAAAAATCAACCCTTGTGAAAATACCAGCTTTCACAACATGATACCATGTAGCAAGACATGCATAGGAGAGAACAATATAAAATTTTCTTTTTTCAAACATCTCCAAAGGATAATTAATGAATATGAGTATATATGTAAAATAAAGTTGGAAGGGTGGACACGCGCATAAATGCTAGAGGAAAGAACATTAAAACCTAGAGCACTTAACTTTCCTCAGTGATAAGGCAGACAAGGATGACTGTACCATCACACACATGAGGTACATGCAAATTATGCATGTAAAATATGATGGTCTTCTTGAATTTTTTACTGTATTTTATTTATTTATTTTTTTTGCTGGCATGCAACATCCATGATACTAACAAATGCCTGTTATTGTACTCCACGTAAACATAACCAAATAAGCCATTAAATAAGACATATATTTCATTCAAGGTGAACACAGCTGCATTGTGTACAATTCTTCCAACGATCATTCAGTGAGAACAAATATTTTACTTCTTACATATCAAATAGGTAAGGTTGTTTTCTAAGCATGTGGACACAGAGAATATGAGACAATGACTGGTACTTGGTAGATTCATCTAGTTAGTATTTAATTTTTCTATAATATATTATCATACCTTAATCAGTGGTATTCTCAGATTTGCTTGCTCCAGCAGATTGAAGTTTTTATATGTGCTCCAAGTGACATAGCTGTTCTCTGATCCTGTATGCACGACCAATAGGATTTGGTGCTTAAACTTCACATCAGGCTGTTCACGATAGAATGCCTGTTTGATCCAAAATCCTGTATTATTGCACAAACAAGGAAACAAGCAGCAAGCCAAAATAAAAATGAACAACAAAAATAAGAATACTATGGATTGAAAACTGCAAAATGCAGGTTATGTTTAAAAGATTGAATATCACATTTGGATATAACAAAGGCAGATGGATGGAGGGAACCTATTACATTAAAGAAACTACAAAATGTACATATGCAATATAAATGCATGTTGACTGATTGTTATTTCATGGTAACTCTCAACAGCACTTGTGTGACCAAATGAATATGTCAATGGACTATTAATTTTGTTAAAATTTTTTCCATTATTTTTCTTCAGATATCTTGGATATATGCCCACCCATAAAACCAAGAAAGAAAAAAGTCTAAACCAAGATTCTGTCAATGATATTACTACCTGTCAATCATTAGAAGGGGGTTCACACATACACAAATTAGCAGGTTAAAAGATCAAGATTTTTTACCCGCTAGCAAAGTCAAGTTTTTCTAATGTGTGTTCACAAAAAAAACCCCACATATTAGCAAGATCAGCAGCGCAATGAACCAATCCCCCTTATCAGCAACCAGCCCGAATGCAATATGCCCCAGGGTCACACCCCCCTATAACTGCGACCAGCCCCAACACGCAGTGTTGGGGCTGCGCATTGTAGCAGACATGATCATGACAGGCGAAGTATAGCGCCTAAAAATCAATATGAAATCGCAAAAATTCCGCAATATGAAGACTTACAGGTGAAGATGTAATGTTGAAGACTGACTGCGTTCAACTTTTGGTTCTGGTAATAGTCCCTTTCTGCTCGGTTTGATGAGTTAAATGCGACTCGGTCGAGAGGAACTCGGGAGAACTACATCTTATACAGTAAATGGATTTGAGATTTGTGCGCATGCGCTGGCAATCAAGTCGTGTAGCTTTGTGGCAAGGCCTTATCATACTGTTGGCAAACCCTCTCGCTGTATATTGCGTTGCTTTCTGGGTGGGTGCGCGCGCGCACGCATTGTCAGAAGGCTAAACGCATTGCGACTCCGCCAGCACATGAATATTTACGTGCGCAGTGTACTGCATACTGATTTCGAAAATGGTGAATGGGATGGGGAGCTAGGACTACGGACCCGTATATGGCCGTGAAAAAAACGTTTTTTCAAGATCATTGGACCAATGTGAACAAGAACAAGGTGAACGAAGGGTATTAATTAGATAAGAATCTTATGTATACTATAAAAGTACGTTTTTTCCTCGTGATATTCGAAACCTACGGAGGTGCGAAAATCTGTGACAGACTGTGTATGTTTTTCAAGCTTACCGATATAGCACTCTATTGACTCAGGACGCTCCCACAGTGTGTAACTGTGTATACGGAGCGTCCCGGGGTTAACCCCCCTATAGATCTATCTCTCTTCTTCTTCTTCTTCTTCCAGGTAGAGTGCAGCTTCAAGTTTTGAAGATTATCCCACTGTGAAATGTGTGTGAGTGTGTGGACCCTCACACACATCTAAGACATCTATTTCTTAAGCAATACAACATCCTTTCAATATAATGTTATTATACTTATGTGCTGGTTTCTGTAGCGTTTGACTGTTTTAATAATTTTTTCAACTGAATTCACTTTTCATTAGGTACAGGTACAGGTACAGGTACAGGTTAGACCTGCGTCATGTCAGTGACAGTGAATGTTCCTCCTCCTTTTTTCTGAGTTGCATCCTCTGCTCTGACCACTGTTCTGTAAACTGATGGAGTGATATATGATTAAATTTAGATTCTATAATTATAGGTTCAGACCTAACGTTAGACAGAAAGATCTATCTGTCCGGAGGAGTCTTTCATTTTTTTGACGTTGGGATCCGTGAAGCCAAACGCAGTCTCTGCGGAACATATCCCCAACGACCAGATACAGACCGATTTTTCGGTCAAGTTCAGACCCTATCTAGATCTATATACTAAGACCTAGTCCCTGGCTAGACCTCTTTAGTCTTAGGTCTAGAGTCTAGTCCTACTCCAACCGCACGCACCAGCGACCCCAACACATCACTGACATCTACTTACAGCGCCCCACGCCGGAGTTTTCAAATCTCATTCGTGATTAGTCAGTGTGTACAAGAATCAGCCTGAGAATCTGCTACCTACTTAGAACCCGATAACTACTCTCTGACGTCGAACGCCTACTCGCCTAGCCCTAGGGAGTCAATCGAACGAGGAGAGTACTAGTAAATTAACCTTTACGACGAGTGGGTGCAGGGCCAGTACAGTAGGAGAGCCAGCCAGGGCAGGGACCAGGGACCGGGTGCAGCAGCTGCCGCGCAACTGGTGTAGGATTTCGTAGGAAATGCTAGTGTAATGTAGGGCCTTCTAGCCTGTCTGGCTAGAGTTTTACAAAAATGACCTAGAATAGATCTAGAACGTAGAAGCCTAATTACGAAAAATAGATCTCGTACAGTGTAGTAGATCTAGACTAGATCTAGAGACACTAGATACTAGATCTAACCCCCGTTATGTGAACAGCGCGCGACGCGTCGTTTTACGAAGACAGCACAATTTCCGGTATGTGGGGCTACACAATTTAAAGGTAGTTTACATTCATTGACATCAACAATTCATAGATCTACACCAGTGCCAGTGGGGTTCCATTACTCACCTTCACTTCGATAAGCCAGTAAAAGTGGAGGGATGACTGTAAAAAGAAAGGCAGCTATGGCGAAAAAGGTTGCTTTGGTGCAAATACTGGCTTTGTACCTCGATTGCAAAGGGCTCGAATACAACTCAAAGACCGCCATTTTCCAACGCTGTCGGCTGCTATGGAATTTAGCCTTAAGAAAAAGTAATGAAATCCTGAAACCTGAAAAACGCTCAGTGTAATATATCTCAACATCAGAAATATTGATTGACTCTGAATATGGCTTTATTTATAGTTATAACTGAGGATCAAGTTGATGAGCTTTAGAAATCAGTTCTACTTTATCGTCAATTTGGATAAACGAACTCAATAGTCAAATTGGCAACTAATCAGTCAGCTGACTGAAATAAACAATGACGACATATCATGACACGGAAGTAATGAGTGTGTTATAAACATAGAGGGAATCGTAATTGATGGAACAGCAAGGGAAGGATCACGTAGTTTTCAGGTGCAAGGTACTAATAAAGTGAAGAAGGGCGTCAGGTAATCGTTGGTAGAAACGAGGACAGTAGTTTGTGCATAAATATCCAAGAGCTGAGATTATTTTCGAGATTAAGATCATCAAATCGTCGGTGTGTTGGTGTAGACTGTGATTAGTGTAAAATAGTCAGTCCTAATAGCGCACCGCGCCGCGCCGGGAACCAACGGAACGAGTATCGAATTGTCAGCCATTCCTAATGAAAATGAAGTGGGATTTCAAGGAAGAACATACTGAAGGTAAATTTTATAGGCTACAGCATTGACTAGTAGTGACAGTGTAAAAGTTTATTTGTACGCATAACAGCGTAAACCTGTGTAAAAATATGAGCCAGAGCAACTGAAAGGGAAGAGGGGTGGAGAGAGAGCTCGAGAGAGCTAGAGAGAGGGAGCTCATATCAGGATGCAGAAATGAGCAGTGGAAGTAGGGACACTACTACTCCTCAGTAGTCTAACACTGTATAATGTAATCTATTTAGTACCCTAGGGTACCAAATGAAAATTCATAATTTTGTTGATTTTTTTTTTTTTTCAGCGCTGTACCCTGTCACCTGCCACCTGACCTGGGTTACCAAAATGCATGTGTACATTTATAAACAATTCTTAATAAACTTATTTGTTATTCCACAATTTTTTTTTTTTTTTTTTGGTTTCTGATTAGATTATCTATATGCTACATGTACAATTAAATGAATGCAAATAATAACTTTTTTTTTCTCATTTACATGCTCTGTTGTACTCTTCACTGTTTAAAAGTTGACATGGAAGGAAAATCGACATCGTGATCAGGTGATTGTTAAATATTGCCACGCTGAGTTTTATATGGCAACGCTTATGATGAGAAAATGGTCACCATGACAACCTTGTACAACATACATATAATCGTGGTATATTAGATTATGATTCTCTCTTTTTTTTTTTTTACATCTAGTTTACTTCCCAGTTTCTTGTAGTTTTAATAACTCTGTGAAATGATAGCTAGAGATCAATACAGTTTGAGGCTCTAAAGCATGTCTTGTGCGAGGAATGTACTGCAATACTCATTTGTTTGAGTAATTTGATGCAAAATACGGGAAAAAAAAGTAAACTGCAACTTGTTTGTTTTGTCTTGGTCACTTGTCTTCAGATCATCGAACATCGGAGTCATCAAAGATTCGATCCAAGTATCCTGATAGAATACCAGTCATTGTTCAAAAAGCACCCAAGTCTCAAATTCCAGACATTGATAAGAGGAAATTCTTGGTTCCAGCTGACATTACTGTTGCACAGTTTATGTGGATCATCCGCAAAAGGATACAACTACCAGCTGAGAAGGCCATATTTTTGTTTGTTGACAGAGTACTCCCAGTTTCAAGGTAATTCATCATTCCATTCATTTCAGTTCAATTCACCTCAATTCAAGTTAAAGCTATTAAGCTACCATTCACATGGATCACACACTGTGCATATTTTCCTGTTTCTGTGAGGTTTACACTGTAGTTTCTGTTTGGAGCACTAAGCTATAAATTTCTTTTACACTGTAGACCACAGAGACTCCAACCCAAAGCACCTTTTGATCTGGAGATTCTCCCGCCTGAAACCCCTAGCAAACGGGAGATTCCAAGTTGATGTGTGCAAAGCGCGAAATTCCCAGGGTTCTAGATGCTCTCTGGTGCTATCTAAGGCTTATTGTCCCCGCCGAACGAGTTCGAGCAGGGGACTATGAAACGGGCTCCGTACGTGTGTGTGTCCGTGTGTCCGTCCGTCCGTGTGTCCGTGTGTGCATCCGTGTGTCCGTCCGTGTGTGATCAAAATCTTCAATTTGCTACTTCTCTGTCATTTATGAGCCAATTTTGATTCTGTTTGCTTTATATGATAGCACTACATGGGAGCTTTGAAACTTCTACACAGAATTTCAGTCGTGACCTTTGACCTTGACCTTTGACCTATATTGTACATTTTGCTACAAAATGCTACTCCTTCGCCATTTCTAACCCGATTTCGATTCCGTTTGCTTTATGTGATGGCGCTCGGTGAGGGCTTCAAAACTTCTACACAGAATTTTGACTTTTGACTTCTTTGACCTTTGACCTTGATTTTTGACCTGTATTGTACATTTTGCTACAAAATGCTACTCCTCCGCCATTTCTAACCCGATTTCGATTCCGTTTGCTTTATGTGATGGCACTAGGTGAGGGCTTCAAAACTTCTACACAGAATTTTGACCTTTGACTTCTTTGACCTTTGACCTTGATTTTTTGACCTATATTGTACATTTTGCTACAAAATGCTACTCCTTTGCCATTTCTAACCCGATTTCGATTCCGTTTGCTTTATGTGATGGCATTAGGTGAGGGCTTCAAAACTTCTACACAGAATTTTGACCTTTGACTTCTTTGACCTTTGACCTTGATTTTTTGACCTGTATTGTACATTTTGCTACAAAATTCTACTCCTTCGCCATTTCTAACCCGATTTCGATTCCGTTTGCTTTATGTGATGGCACTAGGTGAGGGCTTCAACACTTCTACACAGAATTTTGACCTTTGACCTTGATTTTTTACCTATATTGCACATTTTGTTACAAAATGCTACTTCCGGCGGGGACATATTACGCACCGCGTAATTTCTACTTTTCCTTGTTTTTTCAACATGCGATAGCAATAAGTAAGAAATCCTTTCCAACAGGAGACACAGAGCCAGGGCGGAAGAAATTAAATCATTTACAAGCGGGAGAATGGGAGATTTTGCTAAAATGATTTTTCGGCGGGAGATCTCCCGTCAAAAATGGGAGAGTTGGAGTCTCTGAGACCAGCCCAGGTTAAATTCAATGTGTTGTTATACAGTAGTGTGTGTGTGTTTGTGTGTTTGTGGGGGGGGGGGGGGGAGGGGGGGGGAAGGGGGATGAGGAGGAGGGAGGGGGAGGGGGGACAATGTTGGAGAAATCACCAGCCACCACCATCATTTTGCGTGTGTTAAAAGAAACAAAAGATGATTAGGAAATGTATGCATGGTTGAACAAAAAGCAAAATTCTTATATGATTGGAGCTATCCACAGTGTACATATGTATGATTGGAGCTACAGTGTATGTGTCCAGGCACATATAAAGCTGTCGATGTAACTTGCCTTTCTTTTTTATTAGCATCCAAATAATTCCTCAAACTTGACCAAATTGTAAGCTAGCCAGCCAACTCCCGCATATAACCAATTTGCCTGAGTTCAGTTGTTCTGGAAAGCAACAGTCGGTGATTCAAGCAAGATTAGGGTGATTAGGTAATCTCCACTCATTGGAATAGCAATCAGTTTCCAATCATCTGTGCCAGTTGGTGAAGAAAGCACATAATGTTCTTAGATTAATAAAGAAAGAACAGTCAGGACATTCACCTGACATTTGATAATAATGCACTATTGGAAAGCTTGTTGAAAAAACAAACAAACAAACAAACAAACAAACTTGATCAGAATGGGTCTGCAGTGTTCAATGCATGAAACACAGGTGTGCATACATATCAATTATGTAAAATGCTGCACACTGGCACTGGTCCGGCAGTCTAGACCGGTAAATAAAAATCACTGTTGGACCAGCAGCTTTCTCAGTAATGGACAAGTAAAAACTGGAAAAACTGGGTGCCTACTGGTCTGACCAGGTCTGACTGGCTTCAGTAGAAAAAAGGGTGTATTGTGCAGCCCTGGTATGAATGTGTAGGCCCAACTCACTATTATTATGCAAATACTTTATGGGGTAATGCATGCACTTGTAGGCTTTCCACACAAAATGGTGGATACCCAGTCTATAGGCCAATCTCTTTACATGTAGACAGGTTTGACTACCCAGTACAGGTTGTATTTAAAGTGTGTACATTGTATAATTGCAGGATTCTAAAATACTATAGATGGGAAAGGGGTCAGTAAGGAAGTTCTTGGTCTGTCATCATGAATAGATTCATAATTCATTGACTTCTGAAACCAATGTATAATTTTTTTTTTGTTGTGGATAATGTACAAGAATGAACTCGGTGTGCAACTTTCGTTAATGGTGATCAATAGAGAACTTTCATCTGGCACTGCCATCGCAAACTGCTCTCAAGTGTAGGGATGTTACCATTGCGTAAAAATTCCAAGAGGTTATAGGAGATAAAGTCTCTCTAGAGAGGACATACATTGTAGTACACACAGTGTACAGTTAAATTTGAAATTTTTGCTCATTTCATGCAATCAGAAACTGGTATGAAAATAAAAACATGCAAATATTTTGGCTTGCAATGTGTTTCAATAGTTGATGTCTTGATTCTGTGGAATTAGAAACATACGAAACTCTTTTCACCCAGACAAGTGCGAAAAATTGCTCTAAGTTTGGAAATATTCACTTTTACAGTGTCTTGATGGTCACAAGCTGATATTGACCTTTTAGTTTAGAATTGTGAGTCTAGTGTGCAAATGTAGTCATAACAGAACATGATGAGTAATCCAGTGAGATTTTGAGAATGGAGGAAATGACAAGCTGTGTAATCACAAATATCTTTGCTTAAAGGGGAAACAACCACAAGGGACATACATACATGTATGACCATGAGACTATGAATGGTGGATTGAAAAAGGAAGTCATGATCGTGGGTGGGAAATTTGAGATGGGCTGGTGGGTGTTCTGACTGAACTCAACTGGTTTGTTGTGTACACATCTGCTTCATTTCCATGACATCCTGTCCGGTGTAGTGTGAGAGAAACTGGTGTGAAATAGTTCTGTAACACTCTAAAAGCTGTGCCAGTTTTATCTTTCAATGTAGCTTTATATAGAAAAAAGAGCTACATTGTATGATTATAATCACACATTTTCCTCAAGATATATTAGCCTCCAAATTTTAAACCCATTTGAGTCGTTTCGAGTAATTCAGAAGAACACTTAACTCTTTGCATGTGCCACATTCACAAGCCTGACTCAGTCGATGGCGTGCCAAGTTCGCATATTCTGCTCAATGCACAGACCCACCCAAACTGATCTATAGATAAATCGCCAAATGTCCTCTGCACAATTTCAGAATTTCTAGCAATTTCATTCCTGCCACGTATACATGTATGTAGCTTGCATTTTATGTGGTGATTGAATATCAAGAACAGTTCCCTGGATTTGCAAGTAAGTTTCTGTCACTGTTTTGTGTGCAAAAGTCACGTCTACAGTATTGTAGCTGTACTGGTCATTTGAAAGAAAAACAATCATAGATTTGTCATACAATTTATGCCATTTGAGCAAAGAGTTGCATTTACCATACAGGTTTGCTCATTACATGTCCAGGGTAACAAAAATCTTCAAAAGTTACAAATAGATATGAAAAATGGAAGGTCTTCCCAATGCATGACTGTGTTGCTGTCTCAGAATAATGTGGCACAGGGCATTTGCACCCTGGCATATACAGAGTTAAAGTTGAAGTTGGCTTTACAATGTCACTGTGAATTGTCTGAATTATCTTCTTGTGTTCACCTTTTCTAAAAATTTATTGTTGATTTATTCATGCTTAATTGTCAGTATTTCAAGACAAACAATGTACACAATATTGAATGTACGAACGTCAAACTCTGAAAAAATAGTGAAATGCTGCAAGTAATGCAATACCATAAGCAATTAGAAAATCAAATAACAAACTTGTGTGGATTAACATTTTGTGTACATAGATGATTGATAATAAAGACAATGAGATACAAAATGGAATAGTCATGAGCCTTGTGAAAAGTAAAATGCTTGTTGGGAATAGGTTCCTGTTGTAGGAGAGGGAGAGAGAGAGAGAGAACAAAAAAATGAGAAAGACAGAGAAAAAGATTATCTTTACAGAATTACTGTACTTCAGGGACTCACAAGATTCATATCATGCTACAATAATGATAGTTGGTTATGATGATAGTACAGAGGCAATACTTTAGTTACATGTACCTATAGCAGTAACGGCAGAGATAGTTTCATCAATATCAGATATGCACAAAAAAGTATCATGTGTCTCATCAATGATTTTCTTCTTTTCTTTTTGTTAACAACAGACACTGTGAGTAACATAAAAACAATCAGTGGGATGCAAATTGGATATGGATGAGGTTATTGCCTTTCAGGACTGTAAAATAGTCGATTATCTACTAGACTTTCACTTTGATATGGGGCAAGTCCAAGATAAGGTCCCCTCAGAAGGCAAAATTTCATCTTTGCTCAATATTGACATGTTTGGTATCATTTTGAAGCTTATGAGTTGAAGTTTTGATTTCCATGGAGGAAAATATATAACGTAAATTTATGCAAATTTCAAGGGCTTCATTTGCATAAATGTGAAACACAGCGTTACGTATGGGACATTTATAAAAATTCATATTAATTCAAAGGAAAGCAAATGATATTTGATTAATATGTGGACATAAGAAGTTCATCAAATAGTTTAACTTGGTATGAAAATTTAGGGATTATGCAAATGATTATGCAAATTAGCTTGTGTCCTATCATGAGATGTCCCATACGTAACAAATTGAGGTCATTTTTTTAGGTTTTTTCTGAAATTGCTGAGGCTATATTAATGCCATTTTGGAAAGTTCTAATTTATTGTTTAGAGAAATTAAATACCATAGAAAAAAGAAAAAACAGTAAAAGGAATATTTTTTATTAGGCATTGAAATAATGTTACGTATGGGACAAATGCGTTACGTATGGGACATCCTCATACATAATGCATGTGAATGCATGTAGCTAGCTGGGAAGGTCTCTCAGTACACAAATGGTCAATCATCCTGAAGAAAGCATCCCAACATTGTAGCTACTTTTTGAGTTATAGACACTTTAAACAATACATGTACTTGACTGAACAATTTTCAGAAAGGGGGAGGGGAAAATGGCAAAATACACAATGAAAAATCAGCATTAAAGGGATGGTATAGTTTTTTGTAGAAATGGGGATTCAGTTTTCAACATTTAATGAGATGATTGGAAACCAATTATATGAATTACTAAAGAGCATACAATCCTAAGACTAGAGGAATTCAAAGTTTAGTGATGGAGATCCAATTTGAAATGGTTGTGATATAAATATTTAAAAAAGATAAAGTAAAATGATTTTTTTATTATTGCAAGTGATACACAAATTGTCCTTCTTCAGGTTTCAATAATAGCCACGAAAAAATTCATGGGTATACATACTGAGGTGTGACTCGAATCAATGACCTGACTGCTAGACAGACATCATATATCTACTCGATCACTGGGGTTCCACGCAGCAGGTATTGCTTATCTATAAAAATTAATATTTCTTGTGTCAAGTTGTTTTTTATTGAAAGGAAATGGCAAACTGCCCTTCATCAATGGAAGTAAACACTTTAAACTATTCAATTTTTCAGTAGTAACTATCTTGATAAAAATAGGGCATACACTTGTACATACTCAGGTTGGTCATAGAAATATAGAATATGATTAAATATGATTATGATGGTAAATATTTGGGGAATATTGTTCCCTTGTCAATCTGGATCAATATTTTAGTAGTTTCAACTGATTCCATTTCAATAATTATGCAAGAATTTGTTTATGGGTATTTTGCAAAATTATTTTGCAAAATACCCATAAACATGTCTCTCCACACACTAAACGAATGGGGGACAAAGGGCATGCATACTCAGGTTGGTCATAAAAATATAAAAATATGATTGAATATGATTAGGATGGTGAATATTTGGGGAATATTGTTTCCTTGACAATCTGGATCAGTATTTGAGTAGTTTTAACTGATTTTACTTCAATAATTATGCAAAATACTCATAAACATGGTTCTTCACACACTAAATGAATGGGGGACAAACTGTCCCATACGTAACTGTCCCATACGTAACATGTCATGTCTGTCTTTAATTAGAACCTGTAATTAGAGCTTTTTGCCTAATGAAACGAAACTTACCTGTGATAATCTTGAGTGTTGTGACTCTCATCACAGTGAGTTACAAGTTGTAGAATGAAATACTTTCAGAGAGTTTTGAGGTTGAAAAAAATGTTCAAAAAAACAAAATTTTTCTGGTCCCATACGTAATGGCACATATTTTCTCTTCTAGAATATAATTGTGAAGGTCATTTTTCTCCATTTTTTGCATGTTTATACTTCTCATAGATATCAATCACCATGATAAAGTTTAATATGATCAAAAGCCATTAACACTATTTTTCAGGTCATAAAAGTCTCTGAATGTTCCATACGTAACGCGCGTGTTATCTTGGACTTGCCCTATGACAATCATTATCGCTCTTTCTGTTTCTGTGTGAAATTTAATCGTGACATACATGTAATTTGACTGTTTCCCTGAAGTGGTAGAAATGATAGTAGTTTTTCTTGACCATGAAGGGTGAGAGAAATTATGTTAATTGCATGCAGACATCACTTACAAGTAATGTAACATGTGAAAAATTGACTATTATGCATATCATGTACATGATACATTTTAAGTATGTTCACATGTGTAATTATTATAAATATTGTGAAAATTTTTCAATTTCATTAACAATGCTTTCTTGCAGTATTTATGTGGTTGTTGTTTTTTAACCTATTGAGGACGGGCTGATTTCACTACAACATGCGTTTCCCATAAATCCTTGCCCGAGTATACTGAGGACTTGTCCTAAACAGGTTTTATATAGGAAAAAGTGTGGTTTAAACATGTACTGTGTGTACACTAGCTCTGCACAAGACATAATACATCTTGATTGATGCAAGTCTAACAGCTTTTGTTGTTTGTGTGTGCATTTATTTCTGCCCTGCAGCTCCACAATGGGTTCTGTCTATCAAGATCACAGAGATGCCGATGGATTCCTCTACGTCGCCTACAGTGGAGAAAACACTTTTGGCGCCCACTGAGTACAGCTGAACAACACAATCGTGTAGACACTGCAAAGTATACACGGCTAGCCAAATTTTTGTTGTTTGTCATTGGTGGTGCATAAAATGCAACAAACTGAATCAGGATGAAATGTTTGAGGCACTGGACATATCAGTAATTGGGTTTGTGTTGTTCTGATGAAAGTCAGTATGTACCACTGATGACAGTTTTCTTCTTTATTTTTGCCTTTTCATGTATAAAATGGTAAAGATATTTTCTTTTGTTGCTTTTGTATATTAGTGTACAGTTTTCAGAGTTGAAGGTGTCTGGTGTGGGTGCAATGTGAGAGAATAGTTCCCTGGTTGAAGCCACATTGCCAAAAAAATTCTCCAGGACGTAAGGTATGAAGGTGTTCATTTTGCCATATGGAATGGGAACCGGGTAATTTAATGAATACTACTATCTAAGTCATGTTTTCTGACATTGTGAGGTATGTTTAGCATGCCCACAACAAATCCAACTTTGATCTGTGCAATTTAGCAAAGTAATTTAAAATACACTATTAATGGATCTATCCATAGCAGCTGTGCTTGATCATAATAAATAATGAATTCTGCAATGTCAATCCTATAGCCAAGTAAACCTTCCTTCACAGATATGTTTATTTATAAGTGATATCAAGAACCTGATGAAAAAGAAAAGAATATTATGTCATCTGAAATCACACAATGTCATGGGCGAGAGGTACAGAGAGGGCAGGTGTTCAGCTCATTGTCGCTGGACATGAAAGCTCATGCAGAAACCTGTCACAACTTTGGTTTGTTTCTGATGCAACACTTTTTTTTTTCAACCATATGTGAGTGATCAAGAATAACAAACTAAAGAGAAAAAGAAATACATGAACCATTTTCCAACTATCAGGTGTGCAGCGCATCACCTTGATTGCTCGACAAAAGCATTCTCGGAATTTGTTTCTCTGCTTTTCTATATCAAGAATCTGGCCTTTCAGTGGCACATTGCCCTGTTTAGAACATATCTAGTGATGTGCACTGTAGATTAACAATACAAGTAGAAGGTCCAACTTTTAGTAACAACAACAACAACAAAAAGAAGACTCAAAGAAAATTCAGTATGTTTTTGTTTCGTTTTTATTCGAAGATTATGAAGGTCACTTTTTCTTGCTATTTTATTTTTCATTTTTTTTGGAACAACTGAAATACCATTCCAGGTGCGTGAATGTTACATTTTTGTGTGTGACTTCTTGAGGAATATTGTCAACATGTATCAGTCTATCTTACAACTATCTGGCATTGTAGACCTTAGTAGTCACAGAATGAAATAAACTCATACATACCATAGATAAGGAGGAAGAAAAAAAAACACAATTTTTAAATCTTATTGTATCACTCCTGCTGGCATTGTGTTGTGTGTCACTGTATTTGTGTATTGTACAATATTAGGGTTATTAATTTAGTGTATTTGTGTGATACATGGCTAAATTTAATGGCAAATTGTAATTGACTGATAACAATGAGAGCCCATGAGTGTGATGCCTTTATACAACATATTTATCAATATTTCTTTCTGGAAGGATATAATCAAACTTTTGTAGCTCTTTTAGGCAGCCGGGAGGATAAAGTTTGTAACAAGCAAATTATAAATGACATTTCAACATACGTACTTGTACTATAGTTCATAAAATTATACGTACATAATATTGTATGTGTATACTTTTGATCGTACATAAACATGCATACATTGTACAAATGTACATCACTGGTGTATGGAAATGATGTCTTGTGTACACATAGGTACATACACATATACATACAATGTAGTAAGTATCTCATGTGCATGCACATAATATATCTAGGATTTGTTTGTAGGGACTGAAAAAATCGGGAAGTGCAAATATGATACACACATTGTATGTACTCGCAGACCGAAACATCACATTTTGGAACGGTGCCAGTGTCATTTAAAAAGGCTTCTGTTGCAAACACTTTACACACAGGCAACCAGACATACATGGTAATGCTTAAAGTGATCAAGCTACACAATGTGTACAGTGTAGTCATCACTTTTCGTTTCAAGAGACTGAAAATAATGTTTTGGTAAATGGCACCAACAAGTAAACATTTAAAGTTCCAAACTGTGCTGACAATACATCATTGTTCTTTATTATGAACTCTTTTCCATAAAAAGTCACAAGACTTTGTGTAGTTATCTTCATAAAATGCATTGTATCTTGATCATAGACGTGCAAACAGAGGCATGTGAATGACAGTGATGCATGTGTAATAGCTATCCATATATGAGCCACCTAAAATGTACATGTTTGATTGACATGACCGTCTATTCAAACAACCACTCCTCTTGAATTGTGATGGTAAAGCAATTTATCTATTAGTCATGGCAAATGATTTCCATCGACTCTTGCTAAGCAAGGTTTCTTTATGGTTCTTGTGTGCAGTACTTGGCTTCCAGTGAGGAACTACATGTACACTATATGGGAAAATCGAATTCATTATATTGAAGCTAGATACAATAAAGTCTGATTGGATTGAACTTATGATGCATGTCTCAATTTAAATGCAGTACTTAATAGGCATTTGATGTTTGAAAACTGGAGTGCATGGATAATCATACCACAAATCTGTTTAAAAAAGAATCACTAAATGTTGTTTCAATAATTATAATGCTATGTAGTCAGTAGGATGTTGCTGTCCAGTGTATGATATAATTCCCTGCATGCATACATGCACAATTCATAGTGTAGGGGCAACCAACTTCATGTCAGAATGGAAGTCATTGGCTGCAAAGCAAAAGGTCATAAACAGTTCCAACAATTTCAAATAACTCCCAAAATAATTTTTCTATCATCCACATTCACAATATGATACTAGTAATGAAATTATGTTTATGTTTATTTTGCCATTGAATATTTCTGCTCCACAGAGGTGCTCATGCTACATTCAATTAAGGCTGATGTTCACTTGGGTACATCATCATTTTTTTTCTTCTTTTTTGGTTGTTGACTGCAAGACATTCACTTTTGTACAACTGCGTATTTGTTTGGTTTCTCATTGTTATAGAATGCTGATAGAGTATGTGGGCATGTTTGTTTATGATGCTGACATGACATGCAAAATTATGCATGTATACTTTTTTTTTAAACAGTACATACTGCATTTTAGCAGGTGTACATTGTATCATGAGGAATATATTACTTATTTGTTTTTGTTTGAGCAAGTGCCATCTGTTATATATTTTGTCTTATTTGTTAATGTTCATTACAAATACCTGAACAATCAATATGTAGCTTACAACTTTGTTGAAAGTGCTGTCAGCTGCAGAACAATGTATGTGCCTTACTTCTGTGCGGGACTGAGTCAAAGAAAAATCAACATTTTCAGATATGTTCTTCAGTGTAAGTTTATTTCCTAGGGTATCAAATTTTGCTTGCAATGGGAGGAACGAACTTAATAAAGGGTTCATTTTGACGCACACTGATTAATTTTGAGGTAATTCAACAAATGGGCCACAGTGCAAGAGGGAAAGTGTGATTGAACTTGTGGAAGAACATCGTAAGTACAAAATGCATATGTATGCAAAGTGAATGTTGATCCATAGAAATTGGAGAGAGGGTAGACTGAAAACATTGAACAATATTGTAATGTTCAAGGAAGATTCAGTCTGCGTAATTTAACTGTAATAATATCCAATTTGATATCCCCCCCCCCCACGATTAAATGCATTTGATGATGATACTGTATTCCATTACTATGCACAAGCAAACAATATACAATTCAACGTGAATATGACATGGTATACTGATGTACAAATAAGGGATGTAATCTTGTCAACAAATACTAAGTACTACATCCTCATATTGTAATCTTGTCAACAAATGCTAGATATTACATGCTCATATTGTGTTCCCTCTTGTTGATTGGTATCAATTTTTGAATCTTAGTTGCTTCAAGAGTAAATAGCATGGAAGATATGTTTAGGGTGCAATGGCTTTGGTACGATATGACTGCTCACATTATAAAGAGTATGAAATGCATAACCCCTTTGAAAAGAAAAAACATGGGGGAGAAAACAAAGTAACAACTTTTGACATTCATATAACAATACTTCGAATTCTATTTTGATAATACTATGAGATCCGTTTGATCCTTCGATAAAAAATGTGCCAGTTTATATCTGATTTGACAAATTTAATGAATGCTGGCCCAAACGTGACAAGTCTAAGGTTTGTTTTTGTTGTTAAATATCGGTTGTTTTTTGTTTTTGTTTTTGTAACCGTGTGGAATTACTGCCAAAGTACGTCTTATTTGGTACTATTATAATATATCATATAAAATCATAACTTATTTTGACAGTGGCCGGTGCCTCTCTACACAGATTCTTCTGCTTTTGTGTATAAGCATATGACAATGGAAATAACACATTATGCTTTGCCATCCTCATTTCACGATAAAGACAATAAGTAGCCTTCTCACATTCCTTAGTTGAAAGTTTAACCAAAAGAAAAAAAAAAGTATTATTTTGTTGTTGTAAATGTTATTTGTGTACGAATGTTTATTTGAAAAATGTGCAAGTTATTCACATTTTTTTGTCTTGTTTTGCTTTGCTTTTATGGATAAAATTGTATATAGCATTTCTTATATCATGTACCACATGAGTAGGGCTATGTTGTTTTAGTTGGCATACCTTGGAATATCCTTTCTCATTGAACTCTGTTGCAGGGGTAGGACAAATAGAATGTATTGAATGCATGAACTTCTGCAATTCCCGATATACATGTATATTCAACGGTGTGCATGTATAAGGATCAATAATACGGTATGCGTAATAAATCTGTATAATTCTCATGAATTATGGCTTTACATACTCTATTCCTGCAAAAGTGTTTACTGTATAGACATGTATAGATAAAATTGCAGGTAACTGTAAAATGTATAAAATAACTTGTGTAAAAAGGATATCCTTTACAATAAAAGAATATATTGACCATGAATGAATGTGGTTCAATGTGTACATGTTATTTGTGAACGAGATAGTGCCTAATTTGTCTGTGATGTCATCAATGTGTGAGAGAGAGAGTGATAGTGTGTGTGTTGTTGTTGTTGACTTATTCGTCTTTGATCGCTTTTCACAGCCCCCCCCCCAAAAAAAAAAGTAAATGAATGAATGATAATAATAATAATAATAATAATAATAATGATAATGATAATATAACAAAAGAGACTGTAGAGCTTGTACACTTGTACACTTTGATATTTTCTTCCTTCTTTTTTTTTTTCATTTCTCTGTCGAACAGTTTGAAACATCGAGACCATTCGTGTGAGATTAATGCCGACAAAAAGTAATATCCGACCAGTTAAAGGGAAACTTCAGTCTATTTTGTTTCATGTAAGAATCGTCCCTTTGTTTTTACAACAGGAAGAGACGGGTAACGTTATCAGTATAGAGCATTCAAGCTGTAGTGTTATGCTGTTTTGTTCTTCAAAGTCTGGGTTACAGATAGAGAAAACCAAACTAAAAACGAAACTTGTGAAATTGAAGTTATGTTTTCACGAAAGTGATCTCTGTTCGCATGTACATGTATACAATGTCATGCACATAATGATTATGCTAAAAATCTGAAGTGATATGGTTGACATTGCCGCACAATGCTATATCCCATTAGAGTGTTATCGTTTTTTCCCCAACTTTATTTTCGTCAGTAATTTTGCTTTATATGTCTTCATACTCCAGTCATGAATCAACGTTCAATCGTTATCAATATGTCTCTGTGTGTAAATTGTGAAAAAAATGCCACGGTCGACACCTCTACAAAGTTTGCTAGAAAGCAGAAATCCATAGGGCATAATATCAGGAATACCATTACATTTATAAAGTTTTAGATACATGCAATACTTGTATCTTTAGAAACTTCATAATATTTTGGCTAGAGATAGAAGGAACACGCATTGAACCCCCCCCCCACACACACACACATCCACACATGCCAGACTGTCCGACTTTTTGTTCTATGTCCGACAGAACATTTTGCACACATTCCGTCTTAGTAAGATGCATCCAAGAACAGTGAATGAGATAAGTAAACCTTGCCCTTTTGTCGTTGATTTTGACGAAGAAATGGGGTCTGTCGAAGATTGAGAGAGGTCATGCAGCCCCCGCCTTATGTCCCAAAATTCAATATTCCGCAGACAAGTCTACAAAAAGTCCGCCCTCTATTCCCATACAACAATGATATACACCTTGTTTTCAACGGTGAGTGTGGAGTGGGCAGCAGGGGACCTCGAACTTGCGTCTGTTTCAGCAATGATCACAAGAATGTTGATATTTGGTGGAGAAAGAAACGTATCGTTATTGGAAGGAAGCATCGACATAACAGTCTGAGGAAAGAGGGACACTTTGGGTTTAAGAAAGTGAGGAAACTTGGGCCAGTTAGGGTCAGTATTGCAAATTACGATATATTTTGACTGCGGCTTCGATAATAAAATTGTGCGTCAACAAGTCGACCAATATATCACCAACTACGGATCGCGACCGGATTGAGCGAAACGGCATTCGACAACTGGCAATAACGTGGAACTTCAAGAAGGAAAATCCAGAAGGTAAGACTTTATGCAGGGAGGACCTATATAAGAAGCGAGACAGAAAGAAAATCGAATACAGAAACATTGTGACAGAGATAAAGAGAGATAACAATTACATTCGTGTCGTGCAAATGAGTCCTTTATAAATAATGTTAGCATAAGTGTGTTGGAAAGAGGTACGTCGGAAGGTAAAAAGAAAAATGTTCTATCTAGAATAACATCCTAGACGCCAAGGTCTGAATTTGAAATCCATGATCCAAATTTTGTCCAAGAGCTTACATTGAAGTTACTAGTACTTCTTGTTATAAGTTGAACAAAAATTCTCGTCACGGGCTGGCTTTGATTGTGTAGTACTTACTACAGAAAGAGAGAGAGAGAGAGAGAGAGAGGGGGGGGGGATAAAATAGCAAAGCGTGAAACGAGTTCTTTCTTCGATGAATAGGCCCAACTGAAAAGTACGTAAGTAATAAAGGGCTGTCGAAACAGGTAGGCAGTTCAGATTAATGTGACTGTGTAGTGTCGCATTAAGTTTGTGTATAGGTACACTATATGCTTTCTATTTTCCTTTCACATACTAGAATTCCGTTTTTCAGACTTATAGTTAGTTCATAGGCCTACAATAAGCAGGTTTTGAATGCAAGCTAAATATAAATTTTGAGAAATTCTTCTTAGAGTATAGCCTACAGTAGGTCCACAACGCATAAAATAATGTTCTAAGTTAGTAGGTTTCGGGTACTACAAAGTCATAGTCTAAAATGTGAAAAAAAAAAGATAGAAAAGCAATTTCCGCTGAAGCTGATCCTGAGCGGTGAATGCACAGTGGTATGATATGTCTGCATGGATTTATATTTATGCAACAAACTCAATTTTGTATGTCCTGCGTATCATTTTAATATTCAGATTCAGTGCATCGATCGAGCTATGGAGTCTTCGAAGATACGATCGAAGTATCCTGATAGAATAACTGTGATGGTCCAGAAATCACCCAAGACTACTATTCCAGATATCGACAAGACGCAATTCTTGGTTCCAGCTGATCTCAGTGTTGCACAATTCATGTATATCATCAGAAAAAGGTTACAACTTCCTCCAGAAAAAGAGCTCTTTCTGTTTGTTAACGGAGAACTCCCAACTACAAGGTATAGCCATATTTTACAGAGCATGATTTTCTTTCTTTCTTTGTTTTTTTTTTTTCACTAGAGCTCATTTTTGAAGACACCCATGAGTGTACAATATTAACAAAGGAATTAAAGAGAATAAAACAGATTAAAAATGAATACGTGCACTGTGCATGGTACGGATTAATCCATGCAATATCTTTCACCATTATCTTTCAAATCAATTTTTTCTCTACACGTATTCTTGACCATGTGCACCTGAAAAGAAGTTGTTCTCTCTTTAGAATTATTTTACTAAACATCACATGACTATATAAAGAGATAATAGAATATCTTCTTCGCACAATATTTTCCTTTATTGTATGAAACGATCTGCATTGATTTATATAACTGCGTATATTCAAAATATTATATTCTGAGACATTCTTGTTGGGAATGAAATAGATAAAATGTAATAAGCACTGGGCAGGAATCAAACTCAGGTCCTCAGATTGGAAGTCGGGAGTCATAATAATGCACTATGCCACATCACTCCCAGATATGTAAAAATTACGAAACATTTCCGAGGCTTTGAATTTGGCCTGTGATATGTTATGCATACTGTCTAAGAAGAAGAAAAAGAAAAGAAGAGTGAAATTTTCCACTCTTAAAGGAGTGAATAACAGGAAAGAAGGTTTAGAATGAAAATGTTTATACTTACTAATTTTGGAGTAACGAGTGAAAATGAACATTTTCTCGCAAAGTTCACTCGAATTTCACTCTAAACTCATTCTTTTTTTTTTGTTATTCACTCCTTCAAGAGTGAAGATTGCCATTCTTCTGGTTTTTTTTATAGAGAGAGTATATAGGTTGTTCTTTGAACAATTGTACATTGAATTCCCTTAATATATATCTCTATTTGTATTTAACGCTGATGGAAGGCACATTTCAACATTCGTATAATGTGGAAAAGTATAGACTCAGTTTCATTCAATTTAGAAATATTTGTGTTTGTATGTGTTATTCCTTGACAGTTCTACCGTGGGTAATATATACGAGGAACACAAACATGAGGACGGTTTTCTGTACGTGACATACGGCGGAGAGAACACGTTTGGATCGACATAAGTTCTAGGAATAAACACGACGTATTGTATGATGGAATGGAAAGACGGTGTGAGCTGTAAAGTAAAGTTTATTAAATAAAGTGCGTGCATGGAAATGCTTATAACTATTTCCCTAAATCATATCATCGGAAGCATCATCAGATTATTTTGCAGAGAGTATAGGAATTTACTTGAAATGTCTCTGAAATGGTGTCATGGAAACAATTTATGATTTAATGAAAGTTGATCCTAAAATTGCATATTTTAAATATCATTTCTATGTATTTTGTTCTTTATTCAGTGGTGGAAAGTATTTATTGGTGTGATGGTATTTTGTTGTGTAGTTGGTATAGCAGTCTTAGGAAAGGGAACAACGTAAAACACAACAATATTGAAATGAGTAAGAAAAAAGACTTGTGGGTATAATAATAGGATGACATCTGCAGACAGCAGAATAGGGGAGAAGGTTGAGCATTTTGTGTTATGTAAAAATCCCCTTCTGTGTTATTATTGTTCGAAGATAAGGTCTGGGAGAAAATCCCATGTACTGCAAGGAATAGTCTTCTGGGAACATCTTCTTGTTTTAGATAAAAATCTTGATAGGAATTTAGATGAATAATAATGTATAATGTAAAAATGTGACATTTTTATGTATTCATATTATGTATTCAAGAAAAAGATTACCCTGTGGTGGCATGGGATACCCATATCCTGCATGTTCTGTCGTAGTTTTTTTTTTTTTTCTGATAACTTTCTGCGGATCGCTTAGCGGGGAATTAATCAGGCTGTGTGAGATTAGTCCCTTCGTTCTTCGATCAGCTGTGCAGATGGTTTTTATTGCCACAATTCGTATGCTTATTGAAATTGTGGTATTCTGTACACGCTGAAACAGAATTCTGAGTTGTGTTGCCATTTATAGGTGCAAATATATCTTCACACTGAACAGAAAGAATTACAAGGAATCTCACGTCAATTATGCTATTCTTATTTTCACATCTTATGTTAGTTATATCAAATATTTGTTACAAACATAATATTTGTACTGCACGTCCATTACCAAGGGACTTGTACGTCTTGTCCGTGGCAACGTAGTGCTGTCTGAATATTGCTATTCATAATTGTGTCGTCATTCAATGCTTTTCCTTGTTGTTTGATATTCACTGTACTTTAGTAAAACACAGTGTGTTTATGATACACGTATGGTACACAACACTTTTCTTTGTTGTTTGATATACACTGTACTTCAATAAAACACAATGTGTTTATGATACACGTATGGTACAAAATAATTATAGAGTGCTACCCCCTACGAGGGGCACGGTATGAATTATTTGCCCAGTACCGCGCCGTGCGTAGTGATTTCTCAGCAGTGTTTTGCCCCGAGACGAAGTCGAGACATTTAATTTTATAGCACTTTCTCCGGTCACTTTTGGATGCGTCTTTATAGGCTAGGTATTTGTAACGACGACCGAGTCTTGTTGACAGAGTCATTGCTATCCAATGCCTTATTATCGATGCAATTAACATTTTTCGAGAACAGATTACAGTGTAGGTCCTAGTAGTGTTCATGAATGTTTGTTATCATCTCGACAGTGGGAATAGTCCTATTGGGAGAGTGTTGAATGGTATGTTCATGTTACATCGCATCATGCCCTCTTATACTTGGGACCTGCCAAATGGATGCGTCAGATTCTGAAGTTAAAATCAATGTCATATTCTGGGAGACTCAAGTCCTTGGGGATTCAATCCCGAGAGACTCAAGTCTTTGGGGATTTAAACCTTTTGTGAAATATGGATGTGAACGTGCAGATAATATGATTCATGATTTCAAGATTTTGCATTAAATCGAAGATTTTGATCCACCTGTTCTCTTTCTTATCAATGATCAAGTTACACACTGTCATAAGTGCAATTTGTATAAAGGAAGGTGTCGAACTACTAAGATGTTCAACTCTTTCAGCCAGAGAGTAGTAAATACATGGAATAGCTTTTGTGCTGAACTCCTTCATATCTAAGCTCAATGATCGCTGAAAACAGAAAGCGTAATAAATCTAATCCAGATTTCATATATTGACCATCCCGTGGATATATCACAATGAATTCTTCAGGCTCACGATTGGATATGTTGAATGCCGTTCTACAAGTCTCTGATCTACTGGGCGTCATTATAGGTAATTCAGGTAGTTCAGGTAATTTAGATTCCAGATTTAAGAAACATGTGTATTATTCTTTCTCTGTCTGCACTGGGCTTCGTCAGTCAAGCCTGAGAGTATAAACGCACGACTAAAATAGAGCCATAATGAGTAGTCACAGTGTTTTTTTTTTGTGTGTGTTTTTTTTTTCTGTTTGACGGCTTCTGCGATAATTCACACAAGCACACACGCATACACACACACTTGCAATGGCCTTTCAATACAGTTGTATGGCATTGAACTGTATACCTGACATTTTTGTGAACTCAATTAATGTGGAATGAATCACTGAAAATTGCCATTTTAAACGCACTCTGATAAGACCTTCGGTTCATTGCGTCCATTCAACTACTGAAGAAGTGCCCCAGTATAATATTGGTGTAGGGCCTACTTATTCTAACCATTAAACACACACACACACACACACACACACACACACACACACACACACACACAGAAAGAGTCAGACACAGTGCAAACGGCTTCAAACTGATAGAACTCTCTGCCCAATTTGTCTGTGGATTCATATGGTTGAAGTACCTTAATTATGACTAGATTTCCGTAACGCATAGATGAATTGCAAGGCCGATTAGATGTATACCTGGCAGACTATGGCCTACTGCACCTATTCACTAATATTAGATTGCAGGTACCATTCCCCCTTCCACTGTGCCCACATTTAGTATAGCAATCATATTATGCTCCGTCAATTAGACTATACAAAATACATGCATTCATGCCCAACAAAGAATGCACTATTCAATATCAGGAAGAAATATGAAATCGAACTTTATTTAACACAGTGGATAAAGCACATCATATTGTAGCACCTAACAACAATCCATACGACCATAGCTTTACACACAGTAACGGCTCATGATGTTACAAACACTGAAGAATATCACAGTATCTTAGAGATGCGAGGCGACAGAAGGGCGAGTGCTCCCTATATAGGAACACGAGCGTACTATATATATATATATATATATATATATATATATATATATATATATATACATACATATATATATATATATTAAATGTATACACTTGGCGATTCTATCCTTCTATGAAGAGTGCTCGATATCCTCAAAGGAAGAGCTTTAGACAGAAGTATTGGAACAAGTTCACTCGGTTGACAGCAGGTTCATCCGTATTTTATTGCTACTCGGAGTTTCATGCCACCTCCATGAGGGGCAATCATCAGGCAATGATCATTGCCTGATGATTGCCCCTCATGGAGGTGGCATGAAACTAATTATATATATATATATATATATATATATATATATATATATATATATGATTGCCCCTCATGGAGGTGGCATGAAACTAATTATATATATATATATATATATATATATATATATATATATATATATATATTATATATATATATATACATATAAAAAATACAAAACAAAACTGGAATAAAGTTCATGCTTTATCCAACATTTTATTTCTGCACACAAATTTTAGAGTATATATATACATAATATATATTGTAACAAAATGATATTTATTTTGTGTAGATATAGCGTACATTTCATTTGATAAAACTGCTGTTAGAGCGAAATTTGTTGATAAGAATTCAGTAACACAATGTGGTCGTGGTTACTTTGTGCTGATTTATTTATGTAACAAGCTATGCATTCTAAAAGAGTGTTTGAATCGTTCTTTTAAGTCAGTCTTCTGTATTGACGATTATTTGTCAATTAGTTGGGGTTTTTTTTTTGTGAAGATTCAGATGGTGATAAAAAGTATGGATGGTAAGTGCAGCCATAATTCCTGCAGTTAATATATATGTGTGTGTTGTTGTTGTTGACTTATTCGTCTTTGATTACTTTTAGCAAAGCATGAATAGGCAAATAAAGCAGCAGCAAAAAAAAAAAAAAACAACAACAACAACAACAACAGCAAACATAAAATTTATTATTTATGATAATAATAGAGACTGAAGAGCTTGGACAGTATAATATTTTGTATTACGAAGTACCTGAAGTAGCGTGATACACTTGCAATATCCTTGAAATGTAGAAGTAATAATATTGCTGTTTTGTATTTTCTTTCTCTGTCGAGCAATATAAAACATCGAGACCATTCGTGTTAGATCGATGCCGACACAAAGCTATTCTGTATCGACCAGTTAAAGGCATAATTGACTATTTGCAGATGAAACAAAAAAAAAACAGCATTAGTGCTTCAAAATTGATGTAGTTCTAAAATGAGAGTTAGAGATGGAAAAAAACCAATGTAAAAGTTTGAAAGAATATAATCGATGTTAAGTATTGTTACAAAATGTGAACAATAGTTATGATAAAATGTTTCCACACTAAAACAGCTACAGTTATGGTTTAATGAGAAAAATAGTGATATCTCCTTATATTTTAGGCTGTATTGCCAAACTTTATAATTATGGAAGGATGTTTTGTGATACAACTGACCTACACATATCCATCAAAAGTAATATCTTGGGCATTGATTTTTAAATTACTATTCCCAAAGGTAAAAGGACATAAGGGAAACTTCATTCCATATTATTTCATGTAAGAATCGTCCCATTCCTTTGATTACAGGAAGGCAAGGGTCACGTTTTCGATTTAGAGCATTCACACTGTAGTGTTATGCTGTTTTGTTCTTCAAAGTCAGGGTTACAAATACAGACCAATCCAAACTAAAAACGAAGCTGGTGGAAATTAGAAGTTATGTTTTTACGAAAGTGATTTCTGTTCGCATGTACACGTACAAACACATAATTTTTATAATTATGATACGCTAAAAAGCTCAGTGATGGTTGACATTGTCGCACAATACTATCCCGTTAGTTTTATTTTCCCCTCAACTTTATTTCCGTCAATAACTTTACTATATACTACCTCATTCTCCAGTCATGCCAGTCATGAATCAACGTTAGATCGTTATTTAATTATGTCTGTGTGTAGGTAAATCATTGTTAAAAAAAAAATGTCATAATACCTGTATCCAAAGTTGTTTGCAAGAATGCAGAAATTCATAGGGCATAATATCAGGAATACCATTACATTTATAAAGTTTTAGATAATATCTTTATAATGCTGCAAGATATTTTGGCTAGAAATACAAGGAACACCACCCTTCATATGCAACATTGCCCTTCATGATTTTTGTCAAACAGAACATTTTCGCACTTTTTGTCTGTGTATTTCAAAGACGTCTCAAAGAGCAGTGAATCCGATCAGTAAACATTGCTTTTTGTCGTTGATTTTGATGAAGAAATGGGTCTATTAAAGATAGAGAGAGAGAGATCGAGATCACGCAGGCCCCGCCGTATGTCCCATGATTTAATATTCCGCAGACAAGTTTAAGAAAGTCCGCCCTCTATTGCCAGCAATCATTGTCAATACACCTTGTTTTCAACGGTGAGTGTGGAGCAGGGGAGCCTCCTTGGGACTTGCGTCTGTTCCAGCACAAGCACAAGAATGTTGGGATTCATACCCGGGTATGTTCTCAATAACCTCGGTGGGGAAAGAAACGTGTCATAATATTAGAAGGAAACATTGACGAAACAGTCTGACGAAGGCTAGAATATTTGGGGTTCAGAAAGGGAGGCCATTTGGTCCAGTTACTGTCAAAGTGCATTGCAAATTACGATTATTACCTGAATGCAGCTTCGATGATGGTTCGACAAGTCGACTAATCACCAACTACTCACGACTAAATTGCGCGAGAAACGGCATTCGACAACCCAGGTCGACAACTATAGCAATAAGGTGGAACTTCAAGAAAGAAAATCCCGAAGGTAAGACTTTGCAGGAAGGACCTATAAGAAGCGAGACAGAAATGTTGTGACAAAGATAGAGAGAGATAGCAGACAATTATAATGATGTAAATGATTCCTGTATATGCCTATGTCATTCTGTAAGCATAAGTGTGTTGGAAAGAGGTACGTCGTTGGAAGTTCAAATGTTCTATAAGCCAACCTTTCCAACATGAATACCTTTAACCAATAAATATCCTAGACCTCAGCGTCTGAATTTGAAGTCCATGATCCAATGTTGCTCGTTCAAGAGTTTACATTAAAGGGATGGTACAGTATTGGTTGAGATGAGAATTGGGCTTTTAACTTTTTGCGAGATACCAAGAAAACACTTATGATATAGTACAGAGCATACCATTTTAAGAGGAATTCAAAGTTTATTTGATGAAAATTGGGTTTGGAATGACAGAAACATCCTAAAACAAAGTAAAACAAAGCGATCGTAATAAAGTGTGGGTCCCACACTTTATACAGCTGGTCAGACTGCTGGTCAGATCGATCACACTGGCTTACATAAAATAATAGCTTCTCGTCACGGGTTGGTTTGGATTATGAAGTACAGAAAGAGACAGATAGAGAGAGAGAGAGAGAGAGAGAGAGAGAGGGGGGGGGGGTATGGCAGAAAAGCAAAACATGGAATCGGGTTAATTCTTGCTTCGATGAATAGGCCCAACTGAAAAATACGTAAGTCATAAAGGGCTGTCGAAACAGGTCGGCAGTTCAGGTTATTGTGACCTCGTAGTGTCGCACACGTTTGTGTCTATACTACGCTTTCTCTTTTCCTTCTAAATACTATAGCATTCCGTTTTATTCAGACATATGGTTGGTTCATATAGGCCTTCAGTATAGCCTATGTCCAACACGCATAAAATATGCTCCGTGGTAGTAGGTTTCGGGTATAGGGCCTACTACAAAGTCATAGTCTAAAATGTGAAAAAAAAAGTTAGAAATAGAAAAGTAATTGCCTCTGAAGCTGATCCTGAGCGGTGAATGCACGATGGCAATATGTCTGCATGGATTTGTATAAATTTTATGCAACAAATTTAATTTGGTGTGTTCTGCGTATTATACTGTATGTGACCGTGCATCACAAAACAAACAAAAAGTCGCCCCCTATGATTTTATATGAGGACTCTAAAAGAGGTGAAATGGGTGAACCAAGTCAATCTTGAGTTTTTCATATTTTCAGAAAAAGCTATCCTTTCTCTACATTATTCTATAGTTTGGGATCATAACATGAATGGGAAGGTGTGTTTTCAGCAGTTTTTGTACAACCTTTGTGGGGGAGAGTAAAATGATCAGGTTTGTCTCAGAGGCCCCTTTTTCATTTCTTGAAATTCTTTGCATCTCTTTACTTTCAAGTCTAATAACTTTTGAAAGGATAATGCTACTGCTTTGAAAGTTGGCATTAATCATGGACAGAATGTCTAAATGAAGTATGTTTAATTTCAGTTTAATCTAATAATCTCTTCATTGTTGTTGCTCAAATGGTTTACATCATCGTACAGCTAGCACGGCTTGGTAAAGATTAAGCGTTTGGATAGACCCCGTATACTTCAGAGCCCCTTTTCTCAGTTCACGCTTTTCTAGAGTGTCTTTCCAGTATTTAGATAGGTTAGTAATAGGGGAGTCAATTTGAATTGAGTTATACATCATACTAAAGCTTAGATTTCAGAATATGCTCCTAACTAAAAAATTTATTTTTGGCGACTTTTTGTTGGTTTTGTGATGCAGGGTCACATAATTATTCAGATTCAGTGGATCGCTCGAGCCATGGAGTCTCCGGAGCTACGATCGAAGTATCCGGATAGAATACCTGTGATGGTCAAGAAAGCACCCAGGACTACTATTCCAGATATCGACAAGACGCAATTCTTGGTTCCAGCTGATCTCACCGTTGCACAATTCATGTATATCATCAGAAAAAGGATAGAACTTCCTCCTGAAAAAGAGCTCTTTCTGTTTGTTAACAGAGTACTTCCAGCTACAAGGTAAGCCATCTTTACAGAGCATGATTTTCCTCTTTTTTTTTTTAACTACGAATCATTTTTGCCGACCCCTATGAGTGTACAATAGTTATTAACAAAGGAATTAAAGAGAATAAAACAGATTAAAAATGAATACGTGCACTGTGCATTGTACGGATTTAATTTGGAAGACAATCCATGCATTGTCTCTTTACCAATATCTTTTAAATTAATTTTCTCTACACACATTCTTAACCATGTGCCCCTTAAAAAAAGTTGTTCTTTTCTCTTCAGATTTATTTTACTAACAATATATAATAGAGAGATAATAAACTATGCTCTTTGCACAATATTTTCCTTAATTGTATGAAACGATCTGCATTGATTTCTTATAACTGCGTATATTCAAAATGTTATATTCTGATGCATTCTTGTTGGAAATGAAATACTGATAAATGGAATGCAACAAATTAAAAACCTCAGCTGATGTGAATGACATAAACTGAACAACAGTATATTTCATCATTTTGAATCTGATTTACACTGTTGTAAAAATTACGTAACGTTTCCAAGGCTTTCAATCTAACCTTGTATAAAGACGTTGAAGATGAAAGAGGAGTTAATGCAGAATTTGAAGAAGATGTTGATAAGAGGATTGTTTTCTTATTTTCTGAGTGTTGAATCTTTCATGATAAATTATTATGATTATGGAATGTATTTCAATTATCAAGTGAAGTTACAGGCAAGATATATTATGGATATCACAATTATGATTTATGATGATTCTGCAAATATCATTTATTTTTGTTTTCAGATGTCCCTTGCATTGTAATTTCATTACATAATACAACATAATATAATATAATAATCATCACATAGCATCTTTACCCACTGTATAGTCTCTTCAGTGTTGACACTGTTTCACCAGAGGGCCCTACCATATTTATAAACTTACCCTAGCGTTGACAGGTACCGATGTATACACCTGGGTCGAGAGGGACATTGTTGGCAAAAACATCTTGTCCAAGGACGTAAGCACTGGGCGGGAATCGAACTCGGGTCCTCCGATTGGAAGTCGGGAGTCATAATAATGCACTATGCCACATCGCTCCCACAGTATGTTATGTAAAAAATAAGAAACATTTCCAACAGTCCAAGGCTTTGAATTTGGCCTGTATATGTTATGCATACTCTCTAAGAAAAAAAAAGAGTGAAATTTGTCGCTCTTGAAGGAGTAAATAACAGAAAAGAGTGAGTTTAGAGTGAAAATGTTTATATTCACTAGTTTTGGAGTAATGAGTGAAAATGAACATTTTCTCTCAAAGTTCACTCGAATTCCACTTTAAACTCACTCTTTTTTGTTATTCACTCCTTCAAGAGTGAAGATTTCCATTCTTCTTTTTTTTTAGAGAGTATACAGGTTGTTCTTTGCACAATAACACTGAATGTCCTTAGTGTGTATCTCTAATTGTATTCGACGCTAATGGAAGGCACATTTCCACATTTGTATTTGTGGACAGTATAGATTCAGTTTCATTCAATGTAAAGATATTTGTGTTTGTATGTGTTATTCCTTGACAGTGCTACCATGGGTACTATATACGAGGATCACAAACATGAGGATGGTTTTCTGTACGTGACATACAGTGGAGAGAACACGTTTGGATCGACATAAGTTCTATATATAGGAATAAACACGACGTATGATGGAGTGGAATGACGGCGTGATCTGTAAAGTAATGTTTATGAAATCAAGTATAATTTCATATATCATGTATTTTGTTCTATATTCTGTGGTGGAGAATATATATTGGTGTGCTAGTGTTTTGTTGTGTAGTTGGTATCGCACTTTTAAGAAAGGGAACACTGTAATTACAATGATTTTGAAAGAAGCAAGAAAAATTACGGGTGAGTACATCATTGGGATGATATCTGCCCTATGAAGACAACGGAATTGGGAATAAGGTTGATTATAAAATTATTTTGTCCTTTGAAAATCCCCTTCTGTATGGTAATAATGCACAAAAGGTAAGTCAGGGAGAAAACTACTGTAAAAGTCTTGACATGTATTTAGATAAAAGATAACGTGTAAAATAAGGTGTGACTTTTTTATATGTTTATATTATTTATTCAAGGAAAAGATTACTCTGCATGTTCTGTAGTAGTTTTTCTGAGAACTTTCTGCGGATCGGTTAGCTGCGCCGGCGGGGAATTTGCCAGGCCGTCATCCTGCCGGTGGCTCCGTCTGTTGCTCACAATGTTGGTCGTTCCTGCTCTTAGTTTGATTGACGAGAATGTTGGGGTGCTCCTCCCCCCGGGCTGAACATTATGGCCTATATATATATATATATATATATATATATATATATATATATATATATTATGTGTGTGTGTGTGTGCGCGCGCGCGCGCGCGCGCGCCTGTGCAAACGTTGATAAAGGAATAAGATTAAACCCAACCGAAACTGAACTGAGTGAAAGACTATAACAAATGTGACCCTGCACCTCAAAACAAACAAAAAGTCGCCAGACATGAATTTTTAGTTAAGACCATATTCTGAAAGAGCACACTTTAAGCTTTAAAATGATGTATAACTCAAATCAAATGGACTCTCCTAACCTATCTAAATATTGGAAAGAAAGCACAAACTCAGGAAAAGTGTGAACTGAGAAAAGAGGCTCTTATTAATAAAAGTACAGTGTCTATTCAAGCGCTTAATCTTTACCAAACCGTGCTGGCTGTGCGATGAATGAGACAAAAAAACAGGAAGTAAACCACCAGAGTAACAACAATGAAGGGATTATCAGATTAAACTGAAATTAAGCATGCCTCATTAACACATTCTGTCCATAATCAATGCCAACTTTCAAAGCGGTAACACTATCTTTTCAAAAGTTATCAGCTGAAAGTGAAGAGTGTGGACAAGGTTTTTCAGAAATGAAAAAGGGATTCTAAAGACACACCTAACCACACTATTCTACCAAAAAATGTTCGAGATAAACTGCTAAAAAACACAGTAATTCCTGCCCATTTTATGATACCAAATTTTAGCATAATGTAAAGGAAGACCCTCTCTTTCAGAAAATATGAAAAAGTCAAGTTCGGTTAGGTTGACCCACTTCACTTATTTTCAGTCCTCACGCAAAATCAGTGTGTGCGACTTTATGTTCGTTTTGAGGTGCACGGTCACAAATAGTCATTTTGTTTGATATAAGTGATGTCCATTAAGGGAAAACGGCTGAATGAAATCTATATTCAAGGGTCTCTGTAATTTAGTTGGATGTAGTTAGGAGAACGAGTCTGGTCAATCTTACCAAGTGATGCACAAAATGTCTTCTGCAGAATATTGAAAACCCAAACGACTATTGAAATCATCGGTGTCGTTTCATCCACATGTGACCTATTCATGCCCGCTGTGTGAGATTCGTCCCTTCGTTTTTCGATCAGCTGCGCAGATCGTTTTTATTGTCGCAATTCCTATGCATATTATAGTAGTACACATTCTGACCTCAGAACCCTGTTTCAGAGTTTTCTTTTTACTTATCCGTGCACAAAAAATCACAAAAAACAACAAACTTCTCAATGAATCCATATTTTACAAAGACTTTCAAATCATATGCTACTGCAGTATATGTTCACGTCTTGTTTTAGTTAAATATTGCCAGATAACATAATTATTTGCCAAGCACGTTCATTCATAGGGACCTACGTCTTGTCCTGGGCAATGCATTATATACAGTATGAATATTGTTATTTCTGTTGTGTAATGTCTAGCAATGCTTTCCCTTGTTTGATATATTTCAATAAAAAGATGACGTTTATTATGCACGTAGTATTATGGTAAAAAGTATCGACTGCTAAAATACCTTTAGAGGGGCAAGGTTAGAATTTTGCCTCAATGTGATTACTCAGCAGTGCTTTGTTCTAAGTTGAGGGACATTTATAACATTGTTCTATCCTGGGTGGAAATGAACACGTGTTAATTCTTTTGTGAATTAAAATCGAAATTCATATCAGTCAAATGATTTTCTCCGTGCATTCTTTTCTTCAATTTTGCAATTATTCGACATGTTGGTGATGATCTACAGGAAGCCAAATGTGGCTTAATCTATGTCATTGTGTATAGCCGTATTTACATATTTTCATAATCTACTTAGGGGATAGGTAATAATCATGATATTGACTGGTCTTGAGGGAGATACCATGCAGATAGATATTTCCCGCGCTGAAAGAATATTCCCCTCGTCTTCGACTCGGGCAATATTCTTTCTGTTTGGGCAATATCTTCTGGTATCTCCCTCAAGGGCAGTCAATATCATAATAAGTATTCACGAATGTTTATCATTTCCACAGTGGGAATACCTAACAGGAGACTCTTGAACTACACCTTCCTGTTATATTGCATCATGCAGTCCGTAATACTTGGGACCTGTGAAACGGATGCATAATGATTCTGAAGTTTAAGTATTGACATGATCAAAAATTCTGAGAGACTCCGGGGATTCCACCCATACAGTATACAGACGTGAACATGCAGATACAAGTGTATGATTCAAGTCTTCATTATGCATGATGTGGAAGTTTTTGATCGGTGTTCTCTTAGTAATCAATTATCAAGTTACACACGGTCAGAAGCTTAAGTCAAAGGAAGGTGTCGGATTAAACTCTTTCAGGCAGAGAACAATGAATTCTTGGAATAGACTTTGTGGTGATACTGTTGAGAAAACATCACTCAACGCCTTCATGTCTAAGCTCGATAATCGCTGGAAACAGAAGCATAATAACTCTAAACCAGATTTCATAATTATTGACTATCCCGTAGATACATCACATTGAACTATTCAGGCTCAGGATTGGGTATGTTGAATGTCCCTCTACCATGTCTACAAGTTTCTGATCTACTGGGCGTTGTCATAGGTAATTCAGGTACAAAGTAATTCAGATTCCAGATTAAAGACACATGCGTATTACTTTTTCTCTATCTGCACTGGGCTCGTCAGTCAAGCCTGAGAGTAAAAACACACGACTAAAATAGAGTCATTATGAGCAGCCACGGTGCTTTCTTCTTTTTTTTTTCCTGTTTGCCACGCATATACACACACTTGCAACGGCCTTACAATAAAGTTGTACGGTATATTGAAATGTCCATCCGACATTTCTGAGCACTCAAACCAACAATAATATTGTCATTTTAAACGCACTCTGCGACCTGCGGTTCATTGCGTCTATTCAACTACTGGTGACTGAAGAAGTGCCCCAGTATAATATTGGTGTACATATTCCAACCATTAGACACACGTATACACTATCACACACACACACACACACACACACACACACACACACGCTGTCAAACACAGCAGAAAGAGCTTCAAACATAATTATAACTCTCTGCCCGATTTGTTGGCGAATTCATAAGGTTGAACTACCGTAATTATAATGACTAGATTTCCGTAACGCATAGATTGCTAGGCCTATACATGTACATAATAAGTACACCGGGCAGACTATAGGCCTACACCTACTCACTAATTGCAGGTACCATCTCCCCTTCCACAGTGCCCACATTTAGTATGGGAAGCATAATATACTCCATTTTATTAGTCTATTTGTATACAAAAAACATACACGCAAAACAAAAACATACACGATTCAATGTCTGGAAGAAATAAGAAATCGCACTTTATCGCACAGTTATCGTGATGTTACAAACACTGAAGAGTTATTACAGTTAACCCTAACTGGGCCGGGCTATGAGCCGGGGGGGGGGGCTCCCAGTCCCCCCTCCAGATCTCGGCCGTCGACCGCGCGATCGCGACGAAAATTGGCACACACATTGCCTATGATGTAATCTAAAGTACTTTGAAAGTAATTTTTCAAAAAATTATTACTTATGCTAAATTATGCATAATGATGCATGAAATCAGACTATTTGGTATAAATCACAAAATAAAGCTCAAAACAGGCACATTTTTTGTGTCAATATTCTTTTTAGTGTCCTTAGCAAATGTAATAAAAAAAAATTGTGATATCAGAAAAAAATTCTTAAGTATTTTATTGTTCTTTTAATTTCTTATGTATTTCTTTGTTTTTTGACTTTATGTTTTTCATTGTTTTTTCGATGAAATTTGTCCGCGACATCGCTCTGAGCAAGAAAATATGTTATTCATTGATTTTAATCAATAAAACACCAAATAATCATGCTCTTATGAAATTTGCCTGTAAGCACAGTTTGCATTGAAATTCTACACGAATTCACGTTTTTGAGCAATTTTTGGTCTGACATGCATGTACATATTTATGCGTAACTTCGGAATCGCGCGCCCGGGCGTTACAAATTTGGTGTCAAAAGATGCGGAAGACTCGAAAGAAAAAAGTCATGAAACGTCGCGGCGATAGCTTTTTGCGATTGCGATACATCGCGCGGAACGTCGCGATGTAGGCCCCGGCCTAGTTAGGGTTAAGTATGTGCTCAGGTGCAGGGAACACACTTTTTGAAATGTCGGAATATTATGACAGTTCAGTTGATATTTTGCTCGATGTTTTAACTCCAATTTTTACTGCAAATATTAGGTTGGTCACCGGGAAGTAGGATTATTTCTTGTATGGTAATGATCTGAAGTGAGGATCCACACCCTGTACAACAACATAATCAATAATTCAGTCTTTCTCTTTGGGATGTATTGTAACAGGGCAAATTGACACACTAGTCTTTATAAGCATTTAAATACCCCTCCCCTATTGGTATAATGAAAGGGTCCACCACATGTCCCACAGAAGAGATCTCTCCCTGCACACATGCGACCTGCCTGCCACATCACCAATACTGAGATATAATCAAAGATCTAAACAGATGAATTTGAATTACACTTCTCGAAGTCTTAGCATCATAATAATGTAATCTTTAGTCACTGACGATGCTCACAAGCAATTCTGTGTTCCTATATGCATTAAATACTTATGTCAAAGAATAACTATTCTTGATTAGAGCAAATACTTTTGTTTTCTAATCTTTGTTTCGAAACGCAAATTACCATTTTTCTTCATTCTTTCTTCCTACCAGCTAAGACACGTCTGACAGTTGAGGCACAGACCTGAACCACGCAGCATCCACAAGCATCCTATGCTCTCACTTTGCAGCTGTAGGGCACGGTGCAAGGACAAGATTAGCCACGATGAAAGAACCAAAATTTGGGAGAAATTTTGGTCGCTTTCGTACAATAGACGAAGAGACTGGATTTCGAATAACGTCCGTAGGGTCCCCAAAAGCGTGCTTAAGAACAGTGAAAGCGAGTCATGCCGCACTTGCACTTTGCTTTGGAAGATTGGTGAAATTAAGGTTTGGAAATCATTTTTCCTTAGTACTCTTGGCTACAGAAATGACAAAGTGGTGCAATTTTGCACTTTCTAACGTAAATGAGATTCCAACCTCGGGGGCATTAGAACAGAAGGTGATAGGAGAGGACTCCATGAACCGTCCAACAAGTATTCAGAAGAGTACAGACAGCAAGTTATTGATCACATTGAGTCATTTCGTCCTCAAGTGTCACAGTAATAGTGTGATCATGCGCGTCATCCCAGAATCCTACCATAAGAACTCACAGTGAGACAAATGCATCTTGACTTTTGTGAGAAAGTAAACCAGGCATGCTCCTACTCCTACTACAGGAGAATTTTTAAGAGTTGTGATTTATCGCTTGCTGTACCCAATGTCAAAAATGTGAAGAGCACAAACAGCTCCACAAAGATGGTCCACAAGAGCACCAATGCGAAGATTGCACTTGTGAGGAGTGTCTGATGTATCATAAACACAGAGAACGAGCAAACCAAGCAAGAAAGGCAATGGAAGTTGACTGTGCCCAAGTGGAAGATGACAGCAACATTCTTGTAGTCACTGCAGATATTTATGCAGAAGATCATAACTACGCCTAAATTACCCTCTAAAGATCATTTCTTTGCCAAGAAGTTAGTCTTGTTTAATGAAACATTTGCTTCAACATGAACAGGTCCAAAGACATGCATAGTATGGCATGAGGGAGAAGCTTGGAGAAAGGGTAGCAATCTAGCTAATTCGTATTTGCACTTCATCAAAGGTAACAGAGGTAAAAGCCCTTTTTACACTTGTGTTTCTTGACCCCGTACTTTCTCTGACCCAGGACTATCGTTAGTCCCGTACCAATTTTTTCAGCTTTTTACACTCGTCAATAAATCCCGTTCTAAGCTCTTGTCCTGGGCTAAGGAGAAAAAGTGACCTTTTTACACTCGTATTTCTTAGTCCCGTACTTTTCCAAACCACATGAATATTCATGATTTTGCTGTGCACTGTACAAGTACACGCACGTGTAGCCCTTCTTTATAGGGTACATTATAGTTTTATTTATCATTGACTAGTTATAGTCATATTTGCTACAGGCTATACTACTCTCTAAGAAAAATCGAGTGAAAATTTTCACTCTAAAAAGAGTGAATACAAAAAAGAGTGAATTTCGAGTGAAATTGGAGTGAATTTTGAGTGAAAATGCTCATTTTCACTCATTTTGGAGTGACGTCAGGGATCACTCGAAGATTTTGGAGTGATCCCTGACGTCACTCCAAAATGAGTGAAAATGAGCATTTTCACTCAAAATTCACTCCAATTTCACTCGAAATTCACTCTTTTTTGTATTCACTCTTTTTAGAGTGAAAATTTTCACTCGATTTTTTTTAGAGAGTATAGTCACATCATATTTGTAAATGTATGATGGACGTCATTTCAGCCACAAGTGCTGGCTATATTATGTATATTACTGTTTTGATGGTTATGATTATGTGCTATTGATTTATACATTAAGCATATGCTTTACACTAGTTTTGAGCAGGCCAAGATTCTCTATAATACAGTAACCAACAGACTAAAAGAGAAATCTTAAGTCCATGCCTTGCATATCACAAGAGTTTATGTGCCTTAATACTTTGTAACCAAAGTCAAACACACAGGCACCCCTGCTCACAAAAAGCACATAGTAGTCCTCCATTCATGGAGTGGAGTACAGCAGCCAGAAAAAATGACTCATCCTGTTCTCGAGAATCCGCAAGGACGATGAAACTGGAGGAAAGGAAGGTCACTCTCTGACTTGTTGTTTTAATATATGCAGACTGTACCATGTTATTTAGATGTGAAAGTTTTTGTTTTGTAATTAATCTAATTATTTCTAGTGATACTATATCACTTTGTTAATATTGTGTCAAAGAGGGTTACTCAATGAATTTTGATATGTAATTCATCATTGTGTATTTTGCTTACCATGACCTGGTATTTAGCCATATTCTCAGGCAGTTTTACCTTCTAGCGGGAGAAATGGTAGGGTCTGCCCCCATTTCAGCATCTGGGAACTACATGTACTCTCATCCTCCATATTTGAATTAACTTTTGAGAATATTATTTTCACCCATTCCAGGTAAGCAAATACATAATTTCTACGCTTATTTTGACTATTGTAAATTATATTTTCAACATATTTGATTCATATTTGTGGATGGCATTAATTTAGTGAGATATAAATGGATTTAAATACCACTTGCAATTCAATTATTCCAGAGCACCATGTGGTGTCATATCTTTCAGATTAGTAAAATTATATCATGAATTAAACTTTATGTTTGTGACTAACACCCACATCTTGTTAAAGTGGATATGAAATGCACATTGTTTAGTTTATGGCTATGCAGCTGCGTGGAACATTTTATTCCAAATTTGCCCAAAATGCATAACTTTTGAAATAGACTTTTTATTTGATGCACTTCAAAATAATCATATATAAACCCAAATAGTGACATTGTCTAGTCAATCAGATAGACATAAGCTCTTCTATCTGACACATCAATGTCACAGGGTCAGAGCTTGAATGTTATAATTAAAAGCCCTACAAGACAATGATTGCATAAGTTTAAAATTATTATTAACCCTTAGTTCTAAGCAATGATTTTTGACAAATGATAATTCAGTGAATTAGTAGTAAAATATTTAATATATTGATTGATTATAAACACTGCATATTTGAATTAACTTTTGAGAGGAGAGGAGTTGATGCCAGATTGGTGTTAAAATATTATTTTATTCACCCATTCCAGCCATCCACATCCACACAACCCATACGATGAACCCGAAAACATAAATCATTGAGACCCTCATGCCTTAGTGGCACAACCCCTAATGTTAGGCCTTTATCAGTTGTATTGTAATTTGATATGTAGTAGTGGAACTTAGTTTTAAATGTAACTTCGGTTATGATGCTTACTACACACATACCATGTGGGACTAGAAGCATCTGGAGTTCATACTCCCTATTTGTAAAATAATGTATATAAATTATGTTGATAGTTAATTAACACGGCATAAAGGATAATCTATTCCTTTAAACAATGCCTCCTATTTCATAGGCAGTGTCAAATGTATATAAGGATGTTAAGTGTGATGATTATTACTGAGTAAAGTATGAATGATTGTGTGTAGTGAATGAATTTGGTTAGTGATGTGATAATTCATGACTGTAATTGTGAGTATTGTATGTGTAGTCTGATATTGATGTTTAATTCCAGTTACCAGTAGGCCGAAAGGTGGGGTATATTTCTACATTTCATCTTTAGGGACAAGCTGAATGGAACAGCTTTTCATTCCTTCATTAATAATAATGTCAAAGACATCCGCTGCGTATTAATAATACATTTGTTTGATAATTGATTCAACAAATTAACCGATCCTCCCCCACCCTAAAATTTCCGGTGCTACAATTGGTAGCAGAGCGAGGTTCATATGTCATAATTTTAAGAATTATTTTTCATATGATTTCATTTACCCAAATTATGCTGCAAAATTTACTTTTTTTATACATTTAATTATTTGCATTTGTTGCTTAATATAGCTTTTGATCAAATTTTCCCCCTTCCTTACTGTTCTGCACACTAACAGCTATATGTACTTGCGTCTTATATTGACTGACCATTATTGACCTCAAACGTACTGCCATGGACTTGTGCGTTCTGACCTTGACTCGACCTGACATACTTTAGATCATAGCTCATTCATAGAGTAAGACCCATTCGTCAGTTTCATCCCCATAGGGTTTAAAGGAATGTGTCATTCTGCCCTGTTTACACTGTAAATTTGCTTTTCTCATTTTGTTACTCTCTCAGTCTCCTCTGTTTTGTAAACTCTTTGTGGAGGTTCACCAGTGTGTGAAAGGTCTCTCTCTTGGTGGAGCAATCTTATGTGTTGTGGTGTAATGCTGGTTATTTCACACAAGCATTGAATTTGGTTGACTTTTGAAGTTATTTGTTGGTGAACAATTTTTTTTTTGTACCGCTTCAAGTTTACTTCAATGCTGTTGCACACAATTGCTGCTTTGTTATTTGTCATTCTCGCAAACTTGTTATTTATGTCACCTACTGAGGCTCATTTATTGATTCTCAGGCTTATGACTGTTGGTTTTGTTAAGCCAACATAAATCTGATGTTTCATTTTTGTCCTGCTTTCTCTCTTCTTTTCTAGTTTGGTCCTGTCGCACTGTTTGTGATTGTGTTCATGGATTGTTTTGCTCATGCTCGTTGATTTGCTTTAATGACCAGAAAGGCAATATTTTGGCCTGCATTTTCCTTGTGTCTTGCAGTCACTGAGGCAGATTCTATTTCACATGATTCTCCATTTTTTGGGTTAGCTTCTGCATGCTGATTCCTTGTACTTACTTTTGCGACGGATCATTGTAACTAGTCCCTTGTTCTTTCTCTTACTCACTGAAGTTTCTTTCGCTCACCTTGATTGTTTATATTTTGATATTGGCTGATTACTTTTCTAATACTTGTAAGCAAATTGATCTGCTATTTTGATTGTTTTCCTTGTTAAATTGTGACGTGGAGCTTCTATATAGTTACTCAAAGGTTGAGATCGAGAACTTGCTTGCTCCAGTGAACCACTCAGTGCCACATTCTTTGAAGACTCTATTGGTTATTTTGTGACATTGAAGTTGTTTGATATATCTTGTCTGGTATTTTGTGTTGATCTAAACATTGCATCTCAAACTGAAACCGACTCCCCTGTGCAGGATACTTCCTCTCCTCCAACTGCCGACTCGTTAGCAAGTTTTCTGGCGGAATCAGGTTTAGGCCGGGAGGAGCTGGAGACCCTAATCCAGGGGCACAAATTTGAACAGAGCAGCTCCATTGTTCCTCCGAATTCTGAGTCTCCCAAGAATATAGTATTCAATAATCATCCCCACGCCTGCCCAGACTTGGGATTTTCTCGGGTACAGAGCCAGTTAAACAAGGTAGACTGACAAACATTCCATGATGTTGCCCTCGAAATTGCCACAATGCCCTCCCTTGACGAGGTGACAAAATGCAGGGAGGTAATCACCCGACTTGTCTCTCCGGCAAAAAGGCAAGTGAGCAGCACGTGCTCTCCTGCCGAGTTGGTGGCGTACCTTAACGGGATTTACGGAAAGGTACAAAACAAGAACCTGCTATTGCAGGAGTTCATGGGAATGGTCCAAGACAAAAATGAAAAGCCCTCTGACTTTTTGAAAAGGGCTCAATTAAAGGTCAATAAGCTGGTTGAGGTTGGGGAGTTTTCCCCGAGGCAGCAACACAAAAGCTGTTTGATAGGTTTATGATGGGATGTCACGATGAGTACATCCTCACCGTGACTAACGTTCACAACCAAATAATTGCACCCCCGTTTTCAAGGCTCATCAACATCATTCGAGGGGCTGAGGCTACCAGGGAGGCAAAGCTTGCGCAACATAAGCCAGCCTCACGGCCACCAGCACGAAGTTTTACACAGCAGATGGAAAACCTTAGCCTCTATGAACGAGTGCCGGCCCACTCTCAATCTCACCCAACACCCCCAAATGGCAGCAGCACTAATTCCCCAAAGAAAAAAAATCAAAGGGTGCTTCTTCCAAACAAAACACACGGGCTCAGCCCTCCACACCAGCAAATTAAGGGACACGGCGGGTGCCCCTTTAGAATAATTGTTTGCTATAACTGTGGGGAACTAAACCATGTAGACAAGACATGCACAAATCCCCCCAATGAAGAAAAGAAAAAGCAAAATCTTGAAAAGCGACAAAGAATGATGGAGGCATGGGATGCCATGAACTCCAGCACCACAGGCCAGAACAATACATCCCCAAACGGACAGTGACTCCAGTCATGGGGCAGACAAGGAGTCCACACAACAAAAGACGCCCTCAAAATAAACAAAATGAACCACAAAACAATGTAAATTTACCCCAAGACTTAGTAGGAGAGCCATGAATTGTGAAACCGCGTGTGTAATAGGGGATATACCTACCACATGTCTCATACATAGCGGCAGTGTTATCACTACCATACAAAAACAGTTCTATGATTCAAATTTGCGCCATAGGTACCCTTTGGAACAAATAGTGGATGGTGCCCTCCGAATTGAAGGTGCAAATGGGCAGCCTGTTCTTTATGAAGGGTACACATGCATACCAATCATCCTTCCCCCTGAACTTGTTGGCATAGACAAGGCAGTCAACGTCTTAGCTGCCATAGCAACATGCCCCATTTCCTGCTCGTCACCCCTCATTATTGGGACCAACGTTTTCAGAGATTTGGCAGAAACTGCAGGGCCCACTTGGGCCCAAACTTTCTTTCACAATTGGAAGTTCCACCCTCCATCCGAGCATGAAGACTTGAAGTCTTCACATTGCTCCTCAGCCCAGAAAGTTGTTGATGAGTACTATGAGAAAGAAGGAGGGAGTGACCTGCATGTTTTCGGGAGACCCCACTACTGGCAAGGTTGGGAAGGCCCGAATCAGGTTGCGTCATCCTCTAAAGGTGAAACCTTCCAAGGTCATAGAGGTTAATGGGACAATTTCCAGCTCACTCCCTGCAGGTAGGCATACATGTAGTGTGCTCAACGAGGCCATATCAATAGTATCCTCCGAACCCTGGTAAAAACAAAAACAAAACAGCGTAGTCAAGGAACTTCACAACAAAGGGGAAAACTACCTTTCAGAAAAGTCGAGGAAACAGACTGGTCGAAAGTTCTTGCCTTACACACGATGCAGATTTCACCAGAGCAAAGTCAGAAAGCTTGAATGTGATCGAATCACCACAAAAATGGTGAAAAATGTATGAGAGGGTTTCTACAACTTGGGTGGCCTTAAAGGACAGAGGGAATACATAGCTAGACATATCAGCTGTGCTCCCAATAGAAAGAAAGTCGAAAGACATGAAAGATAACCTACTTTCTTCCCAGTCCTTTTAATCCTGGACACAAGCTACAAGTCTGCAGGCAAATGTTTCTCTCGACACATGGGATTAGTGTCACGATGTGACTGAGAGTGCGAGTGTGGAATGTGTGAGATTCCTTTGTTCAGGCAAGCCATCAGGTGGGAAATGGGGACAGCAGGCGTAAACAGCATAGAAAGTTAGAATCGGGCAAGCCAGGTGGAGAGAAGTGGTTAGGGAGAAAGGACAGTGTGGAAGAAAGAGGGAGGCTCAGTGGAGTCAGGGTAGAATGGCTAATGTAGAAAAGGAGAGAATAGGTATTTAGTTAGGGGGAGATAGTTGGGATAGATAGGTTTAAAGCCAAAAGGAGGAATTAGTTGGAAAGAAAAGGGACATGTAATAAAAAGGGGAAAGCTAGTTGGAACCAGTTTAAGCACAGTAGAGGGTGGAGTTATATTAGAGGCGACAAGGAAAGTAAATTTGGAGGGAAAATCAGTTGGATCTGAACATCTGTCAGAGCAAGACATGCTCTTCTAACTCACTGGTGATAGGAGTAGAGAGGTAGCTGATCGGCCTACAACGCAGCGCTGCATTTCAGGCAGGAGAGTCATGGCACAGCAGCCCCACGCATTAGGGCAGGGCACGCGCAAGACATGCTGCAGGCACTGACAACAGCTGAAGTCTCCTCCTCACCATTACTTCAGGGTCTGAACACCAAATCAGACATCGACACTGACGAGCTGGGCTCGACGTCATCGCTAATACGCTCGACGGAATCCTCACTACATCGACGGAATCATCGTTATCTCGACGGAACCATCGTTATCTCGACGGCATAGCAAATACGCTCGGCGGAATCACCGTCAGGTAACTCAACGGCATCATATTGACGGCATCACCATTAGCTCAACGGCATCTCGGTTAGCGTGAGGGCAATTCCCGCTACCCTGACAGAATTCCCGTACCTTGGTAGTCCTCCGGTGCAAGCGGTGGCATCTCGGTCGACACGACGACAACTCCCTCCAGCCGGACGACATCCTCGACATCGCGATTATCCAGGCAACTTCTGCATTACCGCACAGACTCGTTCACACCCCCCCCCCCATTCCCGTCGGACAGTATACATAGAAACCACACGTGCGCACAGTAAAGTATTGAACCACAGGTATTTTATTCAACCCGGGTCTAGGATGTGTTTATAAGATTAGTCTAGGATGTGTTTACATGAGGAAAGGATTTATTAGCATATTATATTATCTCATTGGATTGCTCCTGAACGTTTCTATAATTTCTTTGGTGTAAATACGAACGCAATTGTAATAGGTTTTTTTGTGGGAAAGTATTGTAAAAATATATTTTTTGTTCATGAAGTCTTGTTGGAAAAATAAATAGCATAAGAGCTGCATTTTTTGTTCAGTAAACTCACGAAGTGTTGAAGTGTATTAATTACAGTGTATCTCATAGCAGAACCAGACTTATCGTCAGTCGTAGATAAATACAGATCTTAGAGCTGACAATTAGTACCCGCCAAGTACAAACCGTTTTGGCAAAAACAAACAACAAGACAGGTACTATTGAGAAGGATAAACGTGGAGTAAACAAAACCTTGACCCAACACAAGGGGAAAAAAATTCTTGCGCATCTTCAGAAATTTCCGAGAGTTCCATCTCATAACTGTCGTGCCAATTCTGACTACACGTATGTCTGCCCAGAACTCACGAAGAAAAAATGTATGAAATGTTTGTGAAAGAAAATGGGAAGTGTGCCTCTGAAAGCACGTATGTGGGAGTCATGAAGTAAATGAAAATCAAAATACACCAGCCAAAGAAAGACATGTGTGGAGTGTGCTCAAACTACACAAATGCACAGGGTGTCCAGAAGGAAGAGTTATAGCCTGTGTACACTGCCCACAGGGCAGAGACAGATTGTAAATTACGGCAAAAAGCAAGCAGCGAGCAACCTCTTGTGATGACTATGCCAGTGCCATCTTTGATCTCCAGCAGGTAATATACTTGCCCAAAACAAACAGAAATGAGGTCTTATATAAAAGAAGACTTGCCTGCTACAACCACACACTATATGAATTGGGATCAAGAGAGGGCATCAGCTTCTCAAAATGAAACGATCACCAAAAGAGGCTCAAACGAAATCGCCTCATACCTCTTGGATTATCTTCTAAGTCGATTTCTTTAGTGATGGCTGTGCTGGCCAAAATCGAAATTCTGTCCTGCCAGGAATGGCCATGGCATTCCTTCATGAATCCAGGCATGTCCTGTGTAAAACATTTCACTATTTCGAAACCAGCCATGGCCAAAATGAGAGCGATTCGATTCATTCACACATTGAACAAAAATATCGAAGTCACACAAGGTTCTGCACCCTGCTCACCTTGCCTCTATCATGGGGAATCACGATCAGACCCAAGGCCATACAGGGTAAAATGTGTCCAAGCCCAAAACATGTCATGGAAGTCCTACTCCCAGGAAGTATGCATAATTTGGACAAGGACATCAGAAGAGGGTGTAACAGTAGATTGGCCTGCCTTCAAACAGCTGCAGGTTAAGAGTGTCCACTTGCAAGATGACTTCCACACCCTCTCCGTAGGCCAGGGTCATCAATGTAGAAACCAAACACAGACTGTTAAGCTTCCAGGTCAGGCATACCAAAGCAGACCAAAACTTTCCCAAGGAAGGTATGAGGACCTTGTCAGATTAGACTCCTGTGATCAAAGACATCCCATTCCAGGGTGGCAGCTTCGAGATCCTCCCATCTACTGCCAGTATGTTGTCTTATTTGCCAGAAAGACAAGAACATTGCGGAAGCTCACAGCAAAAAAAAAAAAAAAAAGAGAAAAGAACAGTTAGTTTGCTGTGAAACTATAACAGCTGGTAAGCTAGTCACTGCAGCTGAGATGAAGAAAGATAAGGCTCTCCTTATCAACATCAGAGGGAAAGATTTAGTGGCCCTGGAAGCAAGATATAACAAGAGTTATTTTCGGTCATACACTAGATTTCTTAATAAAACTTGTGAGAGAAATTCTGAAGATGTTGTTTTACATGACAAGGGATACAAACGCTTTTGCCAAACTGTAGTTGAGGAGAGAATCATCAAAAACGGGGAAATTTTGAGGTTAACAGAATTGAATTACCTGTTCAAAAAGTCTGTAGAAAAAGAGGAGGGCTTGAAAATCCCATCCTACAAAACGTTCAGTCCTAAAAGACGATTGCAACATTCTTATCCATTCCTTAAATTTGTAAAATCATCAAAAAGTAATAAAAGTGATCTTGTGTTTGTTGAAGACCTTTCCACAGCAAAAATTGCAGAGGAAGCAGTGAACCACTCATCGAGTGCTGATGATACAGACACTGACACTGACACTGAAATGGGTGCTACAAGTAACAGCATTGAAGCACAATTGGAATGTAGGCCCCTCTACAATGCTGCTCTGGCACTTAAGAATTCCATCAAAGACACATGTGATGCCACCCCTCCACTAAAGTGGCCACCAACTTGCAAGGACTTGACTTCACAAGCAGCTCATGACATAGTTCCAGATGAGCTATTCAATTTTCTGGCATGGACAACAGGCATCACAAGTTATATTCCCCCACAGGGTTCCCGTGTGAATATAGATGCTTCCAGCAGCAACAAAATTGTGTCTGTTTGTCAGGACATCATCAGTCTTGGAATGAAGGGAAAAACGATCGATGCCAAAACATTCAGCTTTGGCAATGTCTGTGCGCAACATGACTGGATCAGCTCAGTTAATTGGGCTGTTGAATGGCCTGGGACATTGCATCTCAAATTCAGCAGTCCTCAGAGGTGCAGCGCAAAAGAGGAGACGAGTACATTCCACCAAACATCAGACCCCACATACATACTACATTAGTTTGGGACAATAATGATTATGGGGAAGACACACTGTCGGGAAAGAGCACTACTCACAATATCAATGGTATTATTATTCAACATGGAGATCAGACTGCTGCAGAAGAACCAGAACAACCTTCTTTAGCAAGATCGAGGAAGAGATCACTTCAGCCACCTACTCCAAATATTTAATTCTACACTGGAGGACAGAGGGCAGGTCCAGAGCCATATGGTCAGGGTATATTGGTAGAGCTCGCACATTATGAGCAGACGCAGGGAGATGCACGGACATTGGATAATGCTTACTTTCTTTGCAAGGTACCAGAAACCAATCTTGATTCCTTACCTGGGTAGACAGGCTTTAATACCATTCTGCACAGAGATTCTATTCCATCAACCTCAACTATTGGATATATTTCTGTAATAGATGCTAGTCCTACTAATCTCAGCACAGTGAATACAATTCTGCAAAGAAGTATTAGCATCGCAAACAAGCTTGGCTTAAACAGATTGTTGTAGTGTTTGACCAGGCAATTTATCCTAAGGCCCAGGAGATCCGTTTGCAAAGTCCTGTCTTCATGAAAAGACTTATACTTCGAATGGGAGAGTTTCATATTTCCCAATACTTCATATTGGGAAATGATTTAATGATGGTCTAAAGGACATCCTCATTGAATCTGAGCTGGTTGCACCAGGTTCTATTAATGGTGTGTGCAGTGGCCATCACTACAACCGCAGTGTAAGGAGTCACAAGATCGTTTGTGAGGCATTGCACAGATTACGACGGCAAGCTTTTATCGAAACTCAGCCAAATGAAGAGCAAGACCTTTTGTTTTGCAATGCTTTAGAGCTGCAAGCTGCATTTCCAAGGGATTTTGACACTGCTATAAAGTCTGAAGGGATCACTAATTGTCTCCTCCAGAGGTATGCAGATTTTGTGGACAAGAACAGCAAACAGAACCTGACATTCCAGTACTGGAGTAGCTGTATTGAGATGGTGCAACAACTACTGCTGTTCATCAGAGCTACCAGAGTTGCTGACTGGAATCTTCACCTATCGAGTGGTCGCTCCATGATGTCATGGTGTTTCGCGTACGACCGTGTAAACTATGCACGATATCTGTCTGCATATTGGCTTGAAATGAATAATCTGAGCGCTGATCATCCGGACATTCATACTGAATTCCAGAATGGAAAGTTTGTGGTTCAGAGACAACAGGAATATGGCTTTGCTCAGGTTGCTTGTGATCAGGTAATAGAACAGACAGCCAACCGTGATTCTAAGACCAAAGGAGGTCTAACTGGACTAACTGTCAATAAGGGTGCTGTTCAAAGGTGGACTTTGACCCAGCATGAGAGGGCTGGAATTAGCAGGCAGTATACTGCGATGGCTGGTCATAGAATGTCTGCAAGGGCCCGCAAGGATCTTGATGAATCAAGGAAAATATGAGATGAAAAAGATGTAAGAAGTGTTATGTATACCATCATTAACATGGTCAATCCCTGTGATACTTCTCTTGAATCTGATCAGCTGTATCATATCACCTCAGGGAAGGTTGCTTCAAGCCCAGTGATGAAGGATCTCCAAAATGTATATGAGAAAGGTGAAGAAGCTTTTCAGACCTTCTGTGAGAAACGACTTCAAGCATCAGACATCAGCTTTCACGACCCTGTCAAGAAGATGTAGTTGAAGACATTCAAGGACACCTGTAATCACCCAACCAGAGCTTGTTGAGTATTATGAGAATTTGCCTCACAAATCTCATGTTTCTTTCCTTTCTCCATGTTCTCCTTTACTGTATATTCAATGGAAATTCATAACATGGTCAGATATATCAAGATAGCTGGTATACCGAGGTAATTTTGCAGGTCCCATTCGTATTATATATTCCTTAGTTTTACCTACCCCTGATAATAACAGTAAATAAGACAAACTTCACACAAATTCTCACTCTGTGAAAAGTATGTTACATTAACATACTATTTAGAATGAACATTAATGAAGTGGGAGTGCTGTCAGAGAGAGGATTGTACGCTGAACTTGTTAATTCAGTCACAGGTTCGAACCCGAAGAAGAACACTTTTGCCCTTGAGCAAAGCAGTTTATTTACATTTGTCTTTGAAAATCTCTCTAGCTGTCAGATTACTATGTCTTTATTTTAGACATTGGCATTCTTAGAACTTACGAGAAGCTTTGTTGAAATGAAATGTATATGTTTAAGAAGCGTTAACAATGACTATTTCATACCAATATTTCCTGTATTTTAATAACCATCTTGATTCCAGTTCATCATTCGTAGTTAAAGGTTCTTTGAGTCAACTAATGTTTGCTTCATAGCCATGAGTAACTTATTTTGTGTGACTAATAAATCGTTGTTTTCATTCCATGATGATTATGTAACTTGAAAATTCAATGATGGAAGTACAAACAGGATAATACATGGTTGCCTACAAGCTTTGCATGTAAAGCTGCTATCCAGACAATGATGAAGACTTGTGAATGAAATCATTTAACCCCCCCCCCAAAAAAAAAAAAAATAAATAAATAAATAAATAATAATAATAAAAATAAATCAATTAATTAAATAGAAAATAAAAAATAAAAAAAATAATAAATAAGATAAAAATCAAGATCACTTCAACAGCGGAAAGGTTGTATTCTTACTTATCATGAATCAGGTTGGGTATTTCTGAAATAAAATATCTGTATCAATATTGATAATAATGAATATGTATCAATTATCAAATAATGTATACTTTTGCTGAATGGTAGAAGAAACTTTGTGTCTACACAATTTCCAATTTAAGATTCTGTGATTTGTACATTTAATGTACACAATGGGTACATGTTCTTATTACTGCCACATGCATTATGATTATGAACTTTTGCCATATTACATTGTCAAATTTTGAAAAATGAAATGATCTCAGGTAACAAAAGGTTAGGTATAATGTGGTGGAATGTATATTTTACACATTTATTACATTAAAGGGACTGTACAGTAATGGTTGAGGCGGGGATTCATGTTTTGAACATTCCTAAGTGAGATAATGAAAAGCCTGTTATGAAATATGAAAGAGCATGAAATTTTATGAAGGATTCAATGTTTATTTGATGAAAATTGGTGTTCATATTGCTAAGATATCCAAAAAAGTGCTAATAATAAAAGGCAACATGCTTTTAGGATTTCTTCGTTTCACCTTGTTTTGGGATATTTCAGCCATTTCAAAACCGATTTTCATCGAATAAACTTTTGATACCCCTTAGAACTGCATGCTCTTTGACATCTCATAGAGTGGTGTCTGAATATCTGGCAAAACGTTAAAAGCTAAATCCTCACCTCGACCAGTACTGTACACAACCTTTAAATCTGTTTGTGTTTGTCAAGTTAACTTTTCGTACTGAGTAATCTTTGATGTATGTATTCATGAGAGAAAATGTGAGAAGAAAGAAATAAAATGCGATAAAACTGAAATGATTCAGTGGAGGAGATGAGACCTAGTTATCACCAAAGAAGAAGTTACAAGGGCCCTTTTGCTGATGTATCTGTGATTGTGTCATTCCTTGCACAGGGGCCATTCTTGCGCTCAATATTCTGAGGTTGTGCATGATGTATGTGTGATCTAAGTAGTCAGAAGTCAAAACTACACTTCGGAGCAAAATACTAATCATTTCATTATTTTGTTTATAACATTAAGATCAATATGCAGGCCCGTAACCAGTTTTTAACAGGGGGGGGGGGGGGTAATTATTCTATAAGCCTTGAGTCTTTTTCTATTGCAAAGGAGGATTGTTGGGTTTTTTCCATCCCTTCCTCCCTCCTTGCCCCTCCTCTTCTTCTTCTTTTTTTAGAATTGTAGAACCCCCTTTGGCCTGATATGTATGACTGCATGTAATTACTGATTATGGGACAAAGAAATGGGCAACAGTGAGGCAGAATATAATGGTGTGTAGATTGTATAGTTTGCATGCGTATCAAAAAAAAAATGTATAAAATATGTATGTACAAGTATATATATATGTGTGTATTATTGTTATCATTATCATTGTTTATTATATTATTATTATTATTATTATTATTATTATTAATATTATTATTACTATTATTATTAATATTATTATCGTTATTAGCCATATGAATGAGGGCACATGGTAAGCAGCGAGGAAAAGCATTCTTTCTTTTTCATGGGCCTATCCTAGGACAAAGCAACATGGACTGATTTTATGTCACTACTCTAATTAATTTCAATGTTGAAACTTCCAACATAATTCTGTATTTAATATACACGTAGAATTAGGCATTTCATTAGCATATAAACTGTAAATGAATGATTGAACAAAATATGGCCTATTCTAGCGAATCAACCAGTCTGTCCGACGAGTTCATCACCGTAACATCTTGTCTTTGCTTCCTGTTTTCCAGGATGGCTTCTAAGAACCACGGCACACAAGGGGTAGCAGAGAATTACAATGCTGTTAAGACGCTGACCCCTCTCACCGATGACGAAGAGCGTTTTAAGGAGGCCTACCTTAATGGAAAGATAGCAAGCAAGGAGGAGATTTTGCTACACGTGACCCAAACGTTCGAGAATGTAGTGTGGGGAAAACTGAAAGAGACATTTACAGCGGATACGCATATTCGCGCTCTGGGCATCGGGATGTTGGGGGAGCATGAATTGACTATCTTGCAACGCCTCCAAAGATACTACAAGCGAATCACGCAAGTTGCTGTCGAGCCAAACGGCATGATGCTCCAAGCGTTCGAGGACAAAATACGAAATTTCTACTTATCCAAGTCTGTCGTGACCGAAGTCTTCCATGGAACCAAACAAGACTTCATCTGCAACCGGAGGCACAACAACGAGAAGTTTAACCTGATAACGTCAATCCATAGTTCGTACTTCTGTATGTTGATGACTTAGAAAAGACCCTGGAGCAGCTATTAGGTATGCTCAAACCTCGCGGAATTCTCGTTCATATCCAGTGTGAAGACGACTTGATACACATAATGTACCCGGAAAAACCATGGCTTCTCAGCAACCAAAACGAAAAACCGTTCTACACGTCCAAAGACGTAGTTGATTGCGTCAGAAACAAGGTCTGCGATGTCACCTGTTTTCCAACGAAGATTTCATACGACGTTACAGAACTCTTCCAGGAATATTCCTCCCTTGGTAACAGGATTCTCAACTTCCTCACTTCCCAGAGTCACTTTCGGGACACAGCTCCTGTCCATATGGTAAAAGAGATTGAAGGATTCTGGCGGGAACACAGTAAACGTGACGACAGAGGGCGCTTTATAACCCACAGCACTGACTGCTGCATTGTTATCGTAAATACTATCTCCAACGTTACCTTATCTGCGTAGAGCTACTAGACGTCAGAGTAAAAGAACCTGAAGTATTGGCGATCCAGATACCTTGTGGAATCATATCACTACTTCAGACAAGTGACGCAGGCTCATTGTGACATCATTGGAGTCGTGGATATCAACGCGATCCTCAATTGTGACGTCATCAGAGTTAAAGGAAGGAAACAACGATTGGATTTCATCGGTTGTATTAAGAGATCGAGGGATTTGTGGTTTGTAGATTCATATCAACATTGCATCACATGTCAAGCCAGGATGCATCAAGTAAGATCTTTCCATAATATTCTCTTCATGTAGAATTCTATAGTATAGGCCTATTCATATCTAGACTAGCAGTTATGGGGAAAGTTAAAGATATATGTGGCGTGTGTGGAAAAGGAGTTACAGGGAAAACAGGAGGTATCCAGTGTGAGGGAATTTGCCAGTTATGGTTCCATCCGCATTGCATTAATCTAAACTACCATGAATATATAGATTTAGGGAATAGCTCCGTTATATGGATTTGCAATAAGTGCGGAATGCATAACATTGGAACGAGTATGACGACAGGGATTGGTAGCGATATTTTGGGGTTTTCGTCTAACGATAACACTTTTGATGCTCTCGACTCGGGCTCAGAAGAGGAGGAAGAAAATGCAGATGACGTTAGTAATACGTCATTCACTCAGAGTGATATTGGTTCACCACTTCATATGTCTTCACCCAGTAGAAAAGTTGTAAGACCTAGGAAGTCTAACTTCCGTTCCATTAAGATTCTCAATGTCAACTGCCAAAGTATTCGCGCCAAAAAACAGTCTTTCCATCTTCTGACGCAAATACATGATCCAGAAGTTGTCATTGGTACTGAATCATGGCTATCGTCATCAGTCAATAATAATGAGGTATTCCCAACTGATCAGTATCATATTGAGAGAAGAGATAGACCTAATGACCCTCATGGTGGAGTGTTTATTGCTACTAAGAGAGAACTTGTAGCTACAAGAGAAATCGAACTTGAAACAGATTGTGAAATTCTCTGGCGTAAATTAAACATGGCGGGATCTAAGACTTTTCATATTGCTGCGTACTACAGGCCTCATGAAAATGACGAAGAGAGTCTTGCGGAGCTTCAACGATCCCTGTGTAAATTGAATCGCGATCATATGGTAGTCATAGGAGGTGATTTTAACCTACCTGGATGGGATTGAGAAATCAGACAGGTGAAAGCATGTCATCACCCAGCGCTTCATCATGCTTTTGGTTCTATGCTTGATGACCATGGGTTAACGCAGGTAGTTAAGGAAACAACCAGGAAAGAAAACATCCTTGATCTATTCCTAGTAAATAATCCAACGTTAGTCACCGATGTCTCAGTTGTACCAGGCATTTCAGATCATGATTGCCCACTTCTCACAATTGCTGGTTGTCCAACTCGCCAGAAGCTAGTAAGAAGGAAAATCAACATCTACAGCAAAGCGGATTGGGAGAAATTTGCTGATTTCATGCAAGGTGTAGGCAAGGAAATTGAAGATAAGCTTGACTTTTGCTCAGTGAATGAGGCTTGGGTTATGTTCAAGAATGGAATAGAGAAGGGAATGGCAGAGTTTGTTCCACATAAGATGACATCCAAAAAGAATGAAATACTTTGGATTACAAACAAGATTAAAAGGTTGATCAAAAGGAGAGATAGGTTGAACAAAAAAAGTCAGAACATGAAATTGAGAAACCACGGGGTAGTCGCTTTTCAATTGGAGGAAGAGTTGAAAGCAATTAAGAAATCACTGCAACAGGAGCTAAGGAGGGCTTATTGGAATTATGTGGAATCTCTCTTTTCTATCGATGAAGATACCACAGAATTTGAGAGTATGAAGAGATTTTGGGGCTTCATCAAACACAACAGGACTGATAATACAGGAATAAGAGAACTGAAAAAATGATGGTATTACGATCACTGATCCGATTGCAAAAGCTGAAGCATTGAACCAACAGTTCAAAAGTGTTTTCACCAAGGAAACTCCCATACCGAATGACTTACTACCGGAAACCTCAGACTTTGAAGAAATGGAGGATATTTTGTTTACATCAAAGGGTGTAGAAAAGTTGCTTTGTGGTTTGAAGATATACAAGGCCCCTGGACCGGATGGTATAACTCCACGAGTCTTGAAGCAGCTGGCAAAAATTCTGGCTCCAATTCTTTGCAATATATTCCGGTTGTCATATGAATTAAGTGAAATACCAAATGATTGGCGTGAAGCAAATGTTGTACCAGTCTACAAGAAAGGTAGTCGATCTACTCCTGTAAACTACCGCCCCATTTCGCTGACATGTATTTGCTGCAAACTAATGGAACATGTTTTAGCCAGCAAAGTTATGAAGCACGGGGACGAAAATAACATCATTTTTCCCCTGCAATATGGCTTCCGTAAGAACATGTCATGTGAACAACAATTACTTGGTTTCACAAGCGATTTACACAGGAAGTTGGATGCAGGGTGTCAAACGGATGTTCTAATCATGGATTTTTCAAAAGCTTTTGACAAGGTTGGACATGAGTGAGCGGCTTTTACGTAAACTGGACTATTACGGTATCAGGGGGAAAAATCTGAAATGGATTCAAAGTTTTCTCAATGGAAGAAGTCAGAGGGTCGTTTTGGATGGTGTTAAATCTTCTCCAATAGCAGTGGGATCTGGAGTGCCTCAAGGGTCGGTTCTTGGGCCTTGCCTCTTTCTGCTTTACATCAATGACTTGCCTGATGGTCTCGCGTCAAAGGTTTGCCTTTTTGCCGATGATGCAATTTCCTACATGACCATCGACAATCAACATCATATGCAAAATCTTCAAGAGGACTTAAACAAATTGGTGACTGGGCGAAAAAATGGATAATGGATTTGAACACAGATAAGTGTAAGGTTTAGACAATATCCAGGAAAAGAAGAAAGGTGCAACACGTGTATCATCTAAATAACGCCCCTCTTGAATGTGTTGAATCCGTGAAGTACTTGGGTGTAACCATCACTTCTGATTTGAAGTGGACCCAACACATCAACAATACTGTCAATAAAGCCAATAACGTGCTTGCATTTCTAAGACGCAATCTTCGCATAAAATTTTCTGATGTTAAAGCCACAGCTTACAAAACGTTGGTTCGACCAATTGTTGAGTATGCTTCCACAGTTTGGGATCCATCTACCAAGAACATAATTCACCAAGTGGAAATGGTCCAGAGAAGAGCTGCGCGATTCACTTTAAATCGCTATCATAACACCTCGAGTGTCACCAAAATGCTACAAGAACTTAATTGGACCACTCTGGAACAGCGCAGAGAAAATGACAGGCTAATTATGATGTACAAAATACACAATAATCTTACACCTCTTTCAGCACAGGACTATATTATCAAACAGGCTACTCAGTTGACGAGAGCCTCGCAACCACACTCCTATCAGGTACCATATTCGAGAACTGAATCGCATCGCCATTCGTTCTTCCCAAGAACCGTAAGGAACTGGAATTCCCTGTCGTCAGAAATTGTTTCAGCGCCATCTGTGGGATCATTTCGAAACCGTCTAATGGTTGATCACAGTGGCTAGTTATTTTTGTCATATTTTTCTATGTGCTTGTAAATATCTGTAAATAAATTGTACTATAATGTAAATAGCACCAGTCTGCAAGAATCTTCAGTCTATTGAAGGAGGCAGACTTAATCAGAAGAAGAAGAAGAACCTGCAATTATCTTGTATTGCACCCTTGAAATAAAGTCTGTTTGCCCACAGAGACCGCGTAACAAAAGCGGCCCAAGGGAATCCTTACGAAGTGTCACAAATATACCGATAGAATGCTGTTTGACTGCACGCACACATTCCTGAATCTTACGAAATGTCACAAATGCGATATGAGGCGAAAATCGTTGTTACAGAAATGCCGTGTTGAACATTTCTTCCGATTTTTGTTGAACAATTCAAGACTTGAAAACAAATACCACACAAAACGTAAAGATATTTGCTTCATTGTGGTATAATTCGATTCGGCAAATTCTAGCATAGTTGGAAAATACAAGAATTGAAAAAGCAGTGAAACTTCAAATGCATTATTCTCGAAAGTTCGTTTTTGCATTCCGAGGACCGACAGGACGGTTTGTAAGATGCGCGATGATCTGTTACGTGAAAATGTTTTCCCATGGGAGAACATTACAAAAATGTTCCGCCCGTGGGCGCATGTAACCAATGTGCTTCCATCACATGACTGTGTTTAGCCAATCACTAACCGGTATTTGAATAACCCACATAATACCACCAAATAGCTCACTGGTCCCTTCAGTGAGTCAACCAAACCCCATCACAGCCAGATACATGTGAAATTCCCTGACAAAGTGCTGATACGGAAGCGCGCCCGGAATCTCAAAGGCAACGGGGATAATCATTTTATTCATCACAGACGACCTGCCGAAACGAGTTAGAGAGGAGCGACAAGGCTAGATTCCTACCCTAAAATCGGCAAGAAGTACCGGAAAATTGACATAAATTTCTTGAAGCTGTATGGGGATCACGTGTGGCTATACGGAAAGCACAGCAGGAAAGTTTTTTCATGAAGATTTGAGGAAAGGAGAAATCCAACAAGGATCCAACCATCCAAACAGCTATGCGAGTGCTACAGGGAGTCCATCGCAACGCAGACCAGTGGTGAATGGAAGCCAAGGAAGGGTTCCACCTCCAACAGGAGAGCGGGCCGGGCTATTAGATTGTGTCGAGAGGGAATCACCAGTGACAAAACCAGAATTATGCCGATGACACATAAAAACATAGAGAAACAAAGAAAGGGAGGGACGAGGTCCCCATCCTAACCCCGCAGCCAATCCTCTGTTCCTCTAATGAGGAACAGGTAAATGTCAGCATTTCCCACCATCCAATGAAGAAAGCAAAGCAGAAGGCAGTGGATACTTTGCCAACAGTAACTGGGAAGAAGAGGAAGCAGCCCCTTCCGCTTTTCAGAAATCATATTCAATAATATAGTAACTGCCATTACAAAATCACGAAGTCGACCTTGTACGATATAAAAAAGTGAAAAAAAAAATACAAATACGAACAACTTAGAGGTTAGTGCCATACTGGAAAGTATGGTGTGTATGGAGCAGGACAAAGAAAGAGAGAGAGTTGTCTCAATATGGAAGAGATAATGTATTCATCTTTCTTCGGCTTGACACCAGTTGAAATCAGAAAATTAGCATATGAATTAGGTTTACAAAAAAACATCCACATATAAACTTGGAGAACGCCCTTTCCACAGAACAAAGATGGCGGGTAAAAATGTTTCATTAGTGGATTTCTTAACAGGAATCCAGACATTTCACTCCGAAAACCCAAGGCGACTAGCATCCCACAAGCCATTGGCTTCAACACAACTGCCATAAATCAGTTTTACAAGAACTTAGACAAAAACAGTCTAAAAAGACATCCGCTTCTAAAGAAATCAACCAGATGGAAGGCAACAAAGAAGGTCACCTAAAAGTGTTCCAGGAGACAAAAAGGAAAAGAAACGTGGGAGTGGTTGGAGAAAACAGAGCTCAACTGATACATGGTTTTGCATCTTTTGCATGGAGGAGCATATCCATCTATCAACTGAAGACTGGACTGTATGCAGACTTTGCCGCAAGTGGGCTCACAAAAACAGCACAGATTATGAAAGTCATCAATCATGCTCCCTTTGATGTATCCTTGACCTATGCCGTTAAATCAATAGACGAATACTGGTGTACGAATTTTTATAATGCATTGATTGTAGTGAAGTTCGAAAGTTTTATTGGACGTTTGGTTTTGAAATGTAGGGTAAATTTAGAATATGTTTCCATGTCATATTATTTGTTGTTGTTTTTTGTTGTTGTAGGTATTAGATTACTCCAAAGTTCAGATGTTTTTCATAAATACCTACTGGATATAACACAAAATACACTTTTAAGTGTTCTATTGCTTGAAATCAGATGTGGAATAGAGATTAAAAACCAAAACTTGTTAGACTTGTTAAATTGGCTTGTATCATTCTGAAATTTAAGTGATTGGGGGCTTGTGCTTTTCACATTTAGGTTTTTGGCTTCAGATGAGATCTGCCCACAGGTAAATTTCTGGAAGCTCACAGACCATTCAAGAGAGTTTGATATCTGGCCGACATTCAACTTTGGGCATTCCACGTGACAGCCGAAGTGAATCTAGAGAGTAAGATATCCAGGTGGCCTCTGTCCAGTGGCTATCACCATCATGTGAGATGTACAGAGATCATCCATGGATAGTCCGGTTGATATCAAACTCTCAAGATAGTCTGCAGAAGTATTTCGACATGCTGAAAGAAGCACTTACAATGGAAGACCTCATCACCAAACCTCACAGAATCTACAACATAGATGAGTCTGGAGTCCAAATGATTAACAAACCAGGCAAGGTGTTTGCTGCAAAAGGGCAGAAATCTATGGTAGCATTAACCAATGCAGAGCACGGGGAAAATGTGACAGTGGTTGTTTGCTGCAACGCTAGTGGTACATATACACCCCCATATCTCATCATGAAAGGTTTGCGACAAAAGGTCGAATGAACAGATGGCATTCATCAAGCTCATCACTCATCAAGCTCATGGACCAATCATATGAAAACGATGATGAACTGACTGCAGTCGATCTTTGGCGTATCCTCAAGGATCTCTCCAAGCAAGACCGACACACAAGCCTTCAAAGCTGAAGCCATTTATCAAGCTCATGGACCAATTATATGAAAACGACGACAAACTGACTGCAGTCGATCCTCGGCATATCTTCAAAGAACTCGCCAATGTCAAAGCCTCGGTTACAACTCTGAAGCGATTGCACGGACGACTGGGCTAGAGAAATTGCAAGGTGCGGTACTGTCAAATGGTTTGTGTTGCGAATAGAGTGAAAAGACTGGACTTCTGCCAGGAGCTGCAGGCATCGAATTAATCTTTTGACCATGTCACCTTTACAGATGAATCAACAATTCAACTCAAAAGCAACGAGAGCATTTCGCTTTACCAAGGAAGGTCGCAACCGTCCCATGAGGGATACCGTGAGGCACCATGGAAACTCTATGGGTAGGCAGGAATATTGAGGCGTGGCCCAACAAATCTCCTAGTCTCTAGAGGCATCATGGACTCTGCCTTCTATGTCAAGAGCATCCTAAACGACACGCTCCTCCAATTCATCAGGGAAGTGTACTCCGATCACCACAGACTACAACAGGACATCGACCCCAGGCACTGCTTGAATCTCGCAAAGCAGTGGTCAGACCCGCAATATCAGTGACTGAATTTGACATAGCTACAAGAGGACTGAAGCCAACGGAGATAGTGAGAGTACTACAGGCCAAAGACGTGACAGTGACTCGTGAGTCTGTATCTCGCTTCCTGTTGAGGTACCAGAAGACTTATAGCCAAGCAACCAACACACAAGTCTTCAAAGCCGGAGCCACTCATCAAACTCATAGACCTATTATATAAAATGATGACGAACTGACTGCAGTTGATCTTTGGCGTATCCTCAAGGATCTCACAAATGTTGAAGTCTCAATTATAACTCTGAAGCAATTGCATCGACGACTGGGCTGGAGAAATTGCGAGGTGCGGTACTGTCAATTGGTTCGAGTTGCGAATAGAGTGAAGAGACTGGACTTCTGCCGGGAGCTGCAGGCATTGAAGGAATCTTTTCACCTTTACAGATGAATCAACAATTCAGCTCAAAAGCAACGAGAGCATTTTGCCTTACCAAGGGAGGTGGCAACCGTCCCATGAGGGATACCCCGAAGCACCCCACAAACTTTACGTGTGCGCGGTAATATCGAGGCGTGGCCTGATATATCTCCCAGTCTGTAGAGGCATCATGGATTCTGCCTTCTACGTCACGAGCATCCTGAACGACATGCTCCTCCAATCCATCAGGGAAGCGTATCCTGATCACCACAGACTTTAACACGATATCGACCCCAATCAATGCTCGAATCTCGCCAAGCTGTGGTCAGCCCAGCAATATCAGTGACGGAATCTGACATAATTATAGCTACAAAGGGATTGAAGCCAACGGAGATAGCAAGAGTACTGCAGGCCGAGATGGTGACAGTGACTCTTGAGTCTGTATCTCGCTTCCTGTTGAGGTACCAGCAGACCGACATGCTCCTCCAATCCATCAGGGAAGCGTATCCTGATCACCACAGACTTTAACACGATATCGACCCCAATCAATGCTCGAATCTCGCCAAGCTGTGGTCAGCCCAGCAATATCAGTGACGGAATCTGACATAATTATAGCTACAAAGGGATTGAAGCCAACGGAGATAGCAAGAGTACTGCAGGCCAAGATGGTGACAGTGACTCTTGAGTCTGTATCTCGCTTCCTGTTGAGGTACCAGCAGACCGACATGCTCCTCCAATCCATCAGGGAAGCGTATCCTGATCACCACAGACTTTAACACGATATCGACCCCAATCAATGCTCGAATCTCGCCAAGCTGTGGTCAGCCCAGCAATATCAGTGACGGAATCTGACATAATTATAGCTACAAAGGGATTGAAGCCAACGGAGATAGCAAGAGTACTGCAGGCCGAGATGGTGACAGTGACTCTTGAGTCTGTATCTCGCTTCCTGTTGAGGTACCAGCAGACCGGACGAATTATAGCCAAGCCATTGACATGCAAGCTTTCAAAGCAGGAGCCATTCATCAAGCTCATAGACCAATTATATGTAGACTACTTTATTCTAAATATTGATATACATGTATGTTTATATACAAAGCTCCAGTTGACACACAAGAGATGGATTGACCATTAGGAGGTTGGGTAAGGAATCTTCCCAGCTGGTTTCTGCCATTCATAAAATTTATGTTGATTGGCAAAAACGTTGGTGTAAGTAGAATGTGGGAACTTCTTGACTGGAAGTATGGCTCCCCATAGGCAGTCGAACAGGATCTTCAACAGAGTATTGAAGATTTTCCTAAGCCTACACAAAGGGAGAATAAGAAACTAGAGCAGTTTTGACATTTGCTCCTGGAGATTGAGTATGCCAAAGAGAGCGAGAATTTCCCAGGTTTGTTGCATTTGGAGTCTGCCAGAGGTTTGTGCTTTATCATGCAAAGATTCGCAATGACCCTAGCTTCATGTTGCCTCGAGACACAGAGCATCAAGATGTTGCAAGGAAAACAGTCAATGTAAGGGCTACAAATGTCAAGGATGTCCATCCTCCAGCTTCCAAGGACTTTTTGTCCCATCCACAACACTAAATCAATGAGTGTAAAGTATTCCTTGTAAAAATGGTACCTGAGAAGAATACTGTATTCTCAAGCAGTACCAACTTTGTTTCAGATGCTGCTTCTCGGGACACAGATCGGGAGTGCAAGGCTGAGGTGAAATGTGAATCATGTGGTAGCCAACGCTATTTGATGATTCTTCACTCTGAAAACAGCAATGTATCTGCAAAGAATTGCAAAAAACATTTTTCTAACCCACTATGGAAGGCTGATAACAGACAACATCGCTATGTTTGGTGCGCTAATACTAGACTACATATGGAAAGCCAAAATTGCAATGACAATTCAGCGCGATCAGCACAGTAATATAGTGTAGGTATGCAAATTGTTAATAGTTAATAGTTTAGCAGTCAAATCCAAAATCTATTCGACATTCAAACTAGTGTAATTTACCCATTTCCAATCTCTAGGATTTCGTTTCCAGTGTAGCCTAATTCCCTCCAAATTAGATAAGGAAAGTCAGTTTCACAAGGTCAAAATTTTCTTTGAAATGTTCAAAATGTTCAATAAGTATGTCTCTAGCCCCAGTTTATAAAAAAAAAAAAATAAAAAAAAAAAAAAAAAGAGGAAAAAATGGCCGCCCTTCGCATGTGGACGTGAGTACTTCACGGTGAGAGCAGAATTCTTTTATCGGTGACGAATATGACCAAGAGTGACTTTTAAGTGGTAAATTTTCTTCCTCTTACTTTTCTGTAACTTTTGTGAAACTCAGTGTGGATTTCGTATGCAACTGTGGTCACAATCATGGAGAAAAATTCACCGTACGCAAAGAAACCAAAGTTGATCAATGATCATGCGGACACTGCGGTTCCTCCTCGTGAGTCTCCCGGAGCCGCCGGGGACGTTCTAGCGCGTGACCCCTCTGCTAGACGAGAGCTTCTATCTGCTACGGACAAGCCGTGCTACGCTGCTGTAACAGCCGCCGGCCTATCGAGCTCACAACCTCCACAATGGTTTGTACAGTTTTTCACTGAATTTGAGAATAGACTGGATGTTCGCATTGAGTCACTGCTTGACAAAAAATTTGGCGACCTCACATCAATAGTCACAGAGCACGATGAGAAGATCAAGAGCCTCTCTTTTGATATCGCTAACCTGAGAGATACTGTACAGGCGCTTCAGACTGACAATGGAAAGCTGGAGAGGAAACTGGACGATCTTGAAAATCGTTCACGACGTAATAATCTTGTTGTCTTTGGGATTCAGGAGTCCGACAACAAGGAGGACTGCAAGAAACTCATTCAAGATTTCCTGCGCTTCGCAGATGTCCCCGAAGAAGACATCAATGATATCCAGCGATGTCATCGAACACCGTCATTTCGACCTCAGGGACAGGAGAATGCTCCACATCATCCAAGAAGGATCCACATAGGTTTTTGGTTCCTTTACTGCAAAGGAGAGGGCACGCAAGGCTTGTATCAACAAGCTGAAGGCTACAAGATCGCTGTACCTGGATCACAAAGCATTCGTTGCAGAGGATCTCTCACAACATGTTCTTCAACTTCGAAAATCCAAGGCTGGTGCATTCAAGCGGCTCAAGGAGGAGGGCAAGCGCCCCTTTTTTATTTTTCCTGACAAGCTGTGCTTTAGAAATCCAGACGGAAAGATCACCACAGCATAATCTTTAACACTATGGTATATTTTCTGGAAAGTCGGTTATCACATCGCCACCCATGTTGATTGTTTTTTTTTATTGGTTCATATACATGTACCTTGCTATGTTATCATTAAGATAGTCGTGACCAGGAAAGATATGTGCTTTCATCATTTTAGAAAATGATCATTACCGGTACCATCTTTGTATTAAAAAATAGTAGCACTTACACTAGTTTGACCAGTGAGCACCGAGTACTGTTATTTCTTTTTTTTTTGATAAACACAAAAGGTATTTATCACACGTCATAGTTGGACACAATTCAAATATTATGATTAAAAAATCACGATTTATTTCCATTGTACAAAGGCAACTATCACTATTTTTTCCGGAATTATTTGACTTGTTTAAGATGACAAACATGGTTGACCTTTTGAGGAATTCTGTGTGTTTATTAAATGATGAGATACAGTTGTATACAGTCACCCCTAGAGTGTCAGGATAAGGTGAGTAGTGATATCTTATGATTTAAGATATAATCTGGGGCTGAAAATACTTTTGTATTTTTTTAGTGTGTATAAATTTTATATGGTGGAGACAGGGGTCATAAGACCATTAAATTGTTTTTGTTTGTTATTTTAGAGTTTAAATTTCAAAACTTATGCATGTACTGTATTTTGCATCTTCTGTTTGAAGGCACTCTAGTCATCTTTCAGTTACAGTTCTGCTCGAATCGCCACATGCCTTGCACTATTGGTTTGGGCTGTTTTTTTGATTTGAGGCCCTTTACCTTGTAACCTAGTGCAACTCTTTTTTCTTCATTAGTTGTCCTAAATCTGTTTTCGTTTGATGATGTTGGTGTCAATCACTTTGAATAAGTTTTTTGTTTATGCAGCTTTTTTTTTCTTGTGGAATGCTTTCAGTGCTAAAATTCATAATACCCAATCTGATTTTATGGATTACATATTTTTGTTATCTCTATTTATACAGATGTGTACTAATTCATTGTGTGTTAAATATTTACATTATGGATGTTAGATTATCAACTTTCAATTGCCGGGGTATACAAGATCATATAAAAAGGCGAAAAGTGTTCCATTACTTACGGTCAATTGACAGTGATATAATTTTTTTTACAGGAAACCCACTCTTCTCCTTGTGATGAATCTTATTGGAAACAGCAATGGGGTGAAAGGGCCTTTTTTTCAAGCTATACATCTAATAGTAGGGGTGTCGCTATTTTAATTCGTAATCATATTTCATTTACTCTTAATTCTTTATTTGCTGATCCTAATGGAAGATATTTGATTTTATCAGTGGTAATTAATAATGAACCTTTAACTTTAGTGAATGTTTATGGTCCCAATAATGATGACCCTGATTTTTTTCTCCAAATATTTGCTAAGATTGAACAATTCAATTATACCCCCCTGATATGTGCTGGAGATTTTAATGCTGTTTTGACACCCTTGGACTATAAAGGTGGTAAGCAAACTCATGCAAATGTTAAATCTAGGGATATGATTTCAGTTTTAATGGAAGAATTCAATTTACATGATATTTGGCGAGACTTTCACCCGAACCTAAAACAGTATACAAGACACCAAAAGAATCCTATAGCTCTTTCTAGATTAGATTTTATATTAGTCTCAGAAAATTTTGTTAATAATTGTGTTAGTTCAAAGATTCTTCCTGGGATTCAGTCTGATCACTCAATAGTTGTTTTAAATTTTAAGGACTGGCAAGTAAAAAGGGGGCCAGGGTTTTGGAAACTTAATTGTAATTATTTACATAATGATTCAGATTTCATTAACACCGTAAAAGCGAAAATTGAAGAATTTAAAATTGTACATCGTTATTCTGAATGCAATCCTAATATTATATGGGATTCTTTGAAGTGCTCAATTACAGCGACCTGTATAGAGTATAGTTCTCGGAAAAAGAAGGAAAGAAATTCCAAAAAAGAAAAATTGTTTAAGAATATTGAGGAAGTTCAGATGAAATTAAGCAGAGATACAAGTAATAAACACTACATTGAAGAACTGGAAAATATGAATTCTCAATTAAATAAAATTTTTGATTATGAAACCCAAGGCTTAATCATTCGTTCGAAAGTTCGTTGGATAGAAGAAGGAGAAAAGAGTTCGAAATATTTTTGTAATCTTGACAAAAGGATGGGTGAAAAGAAAAGTATATATAGAATTAAAAACGAAATTGGTGCTGTTATCTCAGATCAAACTAAAGTAGAGAATGAAATTTATACTTTTTTTCAGACTTTATATAAAAATCATATTGAGGATAATGAAGAAGTTGTGGATGATTTTTTGGAGTCCATTGATATTCCTACTTTAAACGAGAATGATAAATATTTCTTGGAAAAACCATTTTCTAAAAAAGAATTATATGATACGCTTTTATCAATGAAACACAATAAATCTCCGGGATTTGATGGGCTCCCCGCAGAATTTTATGTAGTTTTTTGGCAAGATATCTCTGATTTACTTTTAAATTCCCTAAATTTTTCCATGGAAAATGGCTTTATGTCTTCTTCCCAGCGGAATGGTATAATCACTCTGATTCCAAAAAAAGATAAGGACCCTTTGTTTTTAAAGAATTTTAGACCGATATCTTTATTAACCGTTGATTACAAAATTCTTGCCAAAACATTGGCAAACCGTCTTAAGAAAATACTAGATCAATTAATTCATACTGATCAGTCTGGGTTTATGAAAGGGAGACATATTGGGAATAATATTCGATTATTAATTGATACAATTCAGTATACTGATTTTCATGAAATACCTGGAGCAATTCTTCTGTTAGATATTCAAAAAGCTTTTGACAGTGTAAACCATAGTTATTTATTGAAAGTTTTAAAAAAATTTGATTTTGGAGATAAATTTATTGGTTGGATTAGGTCAATTTATTTTGGAAGAAAGAGCTATGTCTTAAATAACGTTTTTTTAACAAAACCCATCGACATGGAAAGGGGAATCTTTCAGGGTTGCCCTATCTCCCCATATTTGTTTTTGTTAGTTATTGAAACTATGGCTCAAGCTGTAAGACAAAATGATAATATTAAAGGTATCCCTGTGGAGGGAAAGGAGTTAAAGATATCCTTATTAGCCGATGATTCCACATGCTTTGTAGATGGATCTATAAATTCTTTCAATACTTTGTTTAATTTGTTGGACACTTTTGCTGTTTGTTCTGGTTGTAAACTAAATATTTCAAAATCTGAGGCTGTATGGATTGGTTCTAGAAAAGGCTCCCTTGACTTTCCTTTCTCTGAAAAAGGCCTTAAATGGACGCAAAATCAATTTAAAACCCTTGGTATAACATTTTCTTTGAATGTAAATCAGTTATTTAATTTGAATTTTTTGCCCAAATTAGAATCAATTAAAAGTGTACTTAATTTTTGGCGAGCTAGGAATCTCTCTTTGATTGGGAAGATTTGTGTTGTAAAAACCCTATTATTGCCCCAACTCCTCTATCAATTTTCAGTCTTGTGTATAAAGATTCCTAGTAAGTTTTTCAAATCTTTGAATACTATATTGTATAAGTTCATTTGGAATGGGGGCAATGATAGGATTAAAAGGCAGTATTTATGTAATGATTACTCCCAGGGTGGTTTACGAATGATCGACCCCTCGATTTTTGCTCTTTCTCAGAAATTGAATTGGGTTAAAATGTTACATGATGAAAGTTTTGACAGTTTCTGGAAACGTATGGAGCTTTCAGTTCTAGAGAATTTCTCTCCGGTAACGGATATTTTGTGGAAAACTAATGCTCCAGAATCTATTTTAAAGAAATTGCCATCTGTTCAGTTAGCTGATTCTTTAAGGTCCTGGTATTCATTCAGAGAAAAATTGGTTAAAATTGAATTTGGATCAGCTTATTCTGAAATAGGTGCATGCCAGTCTTTATGGTTTAATAAGAATATTCGATCCAGATCAAAACAATACTTTGTATATGATAATTGGTTACAGAAGGGTTTGATTTATATTAATGAGTTATTGGATCCTGTTCACCCTGGGAGTAAATTATTTGAAGAGCTGGTGCTTGATTATGATATAGATAAATCAGATAGGAGGAAATATAATTTTTTAATGAAGAATATTCCACAAGAATGGCTCACACATTCAGAAATAAATCAAGATTTTATTTTTGAAACGACTGTAGGTAAACTTATGCAAACTCGTAAGGTTTCCAAGTATGTATATGATGTAATGTTGGAAAAGGTCATCCCAGTTAATCATTTTTCTTTTTGGAATGACTCATTTAACCTAAATTCTCCCATATGGGAAAAAATCCTTATGAGAAATTTGACAAGCACCATTGATACTCGATTACGATCCTTTTTTGTAAAACTGTTTTATAGGGCAATAGCATTAAATGAATTTTTATTTAAAATCAAGAGAAAAGATTCATCATTATGTTTCTTTTGTAATAAATCGCCTGAAACTTTTTTACATTTGTTTATTTTATGTCCCCATATACTACCTTTATGGCAAAAGATAATAGATATTATAAATCACAAGGAAAAGAAAAATTATATATTTTCTAATTTTGAGAAAATGTTCGGTCTCTATCGAGACTCTTATATATCATATATTTTTTTATCTGTAAAGTATTTCATATATGTCTGTAAATTCCAGAATAAAACCCCTACTTTTGAATCTTTCCAGGCTTACTTAAATAATAATAAAGAAATAGAATATAGAATTTCTAAAAAGAAAGGCAAACTTGGTATTCATTTTCAAAAATGGAGGTTTGACATTTAATTTGCGCTGTATATTTTTTCTACACGGTATTTTTGTCATATTTGTTATGTGATATTTTAAGTATCCACTTTGTTTTGCTGCACTTTTTATTATGTGATTCTGTAATTCGATTGATTTTTTTATTCTTTGCTGTAAATGGCATTTGCTTTTTACCAATAAATACTGAATGAAAAAAAAAAAAAAAAAATTGCTTGTAGAATCTAATGCCAGCGTTTTATTTTTGAAGATAGAAATATGTTACATTATAATCATATCAAGATACTTGAGACCTGTCTCTATCTTTATTTTAAACAGGTTTCATCTCTGGCTTTGATGGAGGGACCGTCCTTCTACAAGGCAATGAAACATAGAGGAGGGAAAGAAAGTCTAACTAGATTTAGGGTCTATTGACAAATACTTATTCATAAGAGATCGATCCTAGATCTTTGTACAAAGTACTTTTTATGCAGACTCTCTACCCTGCAGTTACAAGTTTCAAGCCTTCGGAAAAAAAAGTAAAGATTTACTTCTCAGTTGAACACTCAAGTGTTAATTTTCTTTTCTTCTGGCTTTAAATTTTGTGTGTAAAACGCAATTCAAATATAATCCCCCCACCAAAAATAAATAAATAAATAAAACACAAACAAAACAAAGCAAAACAGAAATATTTCAATGAATAGCATTAGTCCCTTTTAAGAATATCAATTCATATAAGCTTTGTTTCTTGTGTCTGATGTAATTGTGCTTTATCTTATACGCTCGGACATGTGGATTAACATTCATTATCTCAATTTCTCTTTCTCCAGATGCTCAACTCCACAATGGAAAAGTTTATTTACAAGGAAGCTCAGCTGACATACTTCAGAAGGAAGCAGTCAAGGTGATTCAAGGCTGCTGTCAGCAGTGTGCAGCAATCCTGTCTGCAATATGTGGGCCCCATGCAGGAAATGTTCATGTTTCTTATGTTTCAAACATTTATTACGAAGATAACAAATCCCATAATGCATCTTCTCTACAGCTTAAAGGTGCATCATCTTCATTCATTCAGTTTAATGTGGGTGACTCCTCCTCTCTGATAGTAACACAGTCTGGTCATGATAAAAGAGTCATAGTGAAGGCCATACTAAAACAAAGGCTGTAGAGGTCATGGGCAACACTGACCACAAGGAAGAAGATAGCATAGAAGCCAGAGTTGCTCTATGCCAGAGGACCCCCTCCCCCCCCCCCAAAAAAAAAAAAAAAAAAAAAAACTTCACTTGGAAAGTACTGTATAGGGACTTGACCACCCTACATAAAGGGGATACCCCAGTCATTTCTCATCCAGACTACCAGAGATTCTAGGAACTCCTTCCCCACCAATAAGTATGCAGAAGGATACTTCCCTATCAATGCTTGTCATAATAATAATAATAATAACAATAATAATAATAATTATAATAATACAGTGCCTATACAGCGCATATCATTACCGTAGTGTCTTTATGCACTTTAAGGGAGAGGGATGAAAATGGAAAACTAGATATGTCGCTATGGCAACTGGTATGCCTCCGCCATAATGCATGATTCTCCTAATAGGTCTATAGTACATGTGGACAATGTGTGATTACATTTTCACAAAATTGACAAAATATTAAAATGACATGTTTGTCACAAATGTATCTAATGTTCACCTTCCTTGACCTATGTTTAATTGGATGAATAGGAGAGCATGTATTTGTGGATTTAAGAACTTTAACTTGACTTTAACCCATTCATAAGTTTACGCACTTGAGTAATTTTCAAGGTATAGAGGAAAAAGTGCCATTTCTGTATTGAACAGTAAATTGTTATCATTTTCATCTGGCCTTTGATTCATAAGAGAATCACTGTCAGGCAGAACATACATAAATATGTACTGTTTCAAGATAAATTGAGCCACTTCCGAGATATGGAGAAAGAAGTAAGTTCAGCACTTTCACTTGATCTTTGACCTTTTGACCTTTGACCTTCTTGGCAAAAAAAAAAAAAATCCCAGAGAATCTCTAGTGGGTTATACATGCATACATAAAATTAAAAAAAGATAATCCTGGTGGTATTGCACAAATATAAGGAAAATAGTAAAATTTTGAAGTATTGCCCTTGACCTTTGACCCCTGACCTTTGACCCCATGAACCCCAAATTTCCTAGATAACCACTGCCAGTCAGTACATGCATATATACTTTGTTCCATAAAGATACCTTGAACAATTTCCAAGATACAAAGAAAAAAGTGAAATTTGAACATTCTACTTGACCTTTTGACCTTTGACCTTTTGACCTCATGACCCCAAACTTTCACCAGAGAATCTTAATTGGGTAATACATGTATACACTAAGTTTCAAGAAAATATCTTCAGGCATTGCATAGATATGGGGGAAATAGTGAAATTTTAAGCATTTGACCTTGACCTTTTGACCTTTGACCTTGAGCATGTGCACCCAAAAGTTGATAGGCACAACTTCACCCCCTAATGCACATACATGCCAAGTTTCATTACGATACCTCAAAAGGTTTTGATAGTTACAAAATTCATTACGGACGGACAGAAGGACGGACGGACGGAAGGACGGACGGAAGGACGGACGGAAGGACGGACGGAAGGACGGACGGACGGACAACCCGAAAACATAATGCCTCCGGCACCACTTCGTGGCGGAGGCATAAAAAGAGAAATGAATTGTACAATGTATGTACCGTAGAGTACAATTTAAGGGCTAAAAGTAGTTATTGTCATGGTTCCAGTGTGCATGTGGTTATCACACACATCATGTTAAGTTCCTGGAAATTAAAGAGCATTATGCCATGATGTAGAGATCTAATAGCAGTGCTATATTTTTCTGACCAAACATGGTAAATGTTAAAGTTTTGATTTCAAACACTTATTTTTGTGTGTGTGTGTTTTGCTCATGTATGGGCTTTGCATGAACAGAAGTGGTTTGGACGTAAAGGCGACACACCACTGCCTCTTGCTTCATTTACATTTCTTGTATGTTTAGTTCTATTTTAATGAGTGAAACCATCACAGCTGTTCATTTCACTTTGGCTATAGTTTGTTCCACGCCTTTTATAAAATTCACGATGTGTTTGTTATAACCGGAGTGCACTATATTACTAGTGTCTAGCATGATGTGCCATTTACTTCATTTTACTGGATTCTTGTTGAAATATATTCATGTAATAAGAGTGTAATAGTACTCATTCACATTTTCTTCATATCCCATATTGTGATATTTATTTCCTACAGATTGTCTGGAATCATCTCTATGACCCTGCATCCAGTGGAGACAAAGGCACATTGTATGCTGTAAGAAACTTCCTCAATGCTCGAAATGTGACGGCTGACCCCATGAAGAACGCAAATGCTGCAGAACATCTACTATTAAAGACAATTTACCATTGCCCTCATACTAGCAGCTGCCCTCAACTTCTTTGGTATGGATGATTTTGATGCTGCACCAATGTAGAAAGAGATTCCAGCTTGATCTCCATGGAAAAACACAGACCTATGCATCAATGCTCATGCACCAGTTTGTGGACGAGGTGGCCCTACCATCAAATGTAGAACTTATTCATGGCACAGCAGATTTCATCTGTCACATCTGCCAGAACAAGTATACTTCAAAGAAAAATCATGAAATGTAAGAAAGAAAAGCACCCCAGTCATGAGCACCATCCCCCTTCCAAATCATCAGATGCTGCAGGGAATGATGGAATACAGAACTATTCCATTGGAGCCCTGGAATGGGACTCTTTGCTCTCGACTTCACTGAAGTACGGAGACATGGACCTGGAGCTAGGATAATCCCCTTGTACAAATTCATGCTGCTTCACTGCAAGGCAGCAAATAAGCCGAAGTACAGTTATCATAATAATGCGAACCTTGGCACAAGTTAAGGTTTTCTTTTCCCCCAAGGCTTTCCTATGAGTTGGTGTGGAACAGATTCGTCAACACAAGTGGGAAACAGATGGCAATTCTGAGGTTGATCGTCTTGTTGAACACCATAACCGTGTGTTTAAGGATGCCTGCAGTGGTTTGAGGGGGAATCTGACTCATCAGAATGTAGACCGCATAACCAGATCTGCTCAAGCAATCGATAGTCTGGAAGAAGAAATGACAGTCAAGCCACACAGAAATCAAGCAAGCATAAAGTTTCAATGAAGGATGATGCATCTCTAGCCTGTGAACTAGATAAGCTTGATGTATTTGGATACCAACCTGGAAGAGCTCATCACCGCTTCCCTCAGTTCCAAATGTCTGTCAAGTGAGAAACTGCCAACAATGCCTGTATTTCTACATTTCTCCTAGCCTTCTTTGGGTTCCTACGCGTGGGGGAGTTCACAACCCAGCAGAAACATGAGATTACAGACAAAGTACTAATCAGAGATGACATTCAGATAACTAAAACCCCTGGACAAGTCATGTTAGTATGCATCCGATACTCCAAAACAGACCAATACGGGCAAACAACCACATTGAGAATAGGAGACAATGAAGACAAGGAGATATGCCCGGTGTTGGGCATGGCAGCCTTCTTACAGGTGAGGCCCCCCATGAAAGGGCCACTGTTCTGCCACACAAGTGGTTCCCCACTCACCAGGTACCAATTCAGTGCAGTTCTGCGGAAAGTGTTGGCATGCATAGGTGCAAACCCAAGCCTTTATGGCATCCATTCATTCCGAATAGGAGCTGCAACCACAGCAGCCATGGACGGGGTACCAGGGGAACAAATAATGGCCATGGGGAGATGGCGCACTGATGTATACAGGAGGTACATACGGTAAATTAGGAAGCAACTCCTATTAAGGAGATCAAGGCCAAGAATTTTAAAAAAAGGAAAAAGAAAGGAGAAGAAAAGAAAAGAAAAATGGATTCTGCTGAAAAAAAAAGAAAAAAAGAAAAGAAAAAGAAAATTTAATAATGAATAAAGAAAGAAAGGAATAAGGATTAAAAAATGATAAAAATCCGAATAAATAATAAGAATAATAGTAATAGAGAAAATAAAAGAAGAAAAAAGAGTAATGATAAGCCATAAGAGGCAAAATGGTGATGGTGTCAATCACATGATATGTGATCATTATGATAATCCTCCCTTTAACATTACCATAATTATTTGGGGATATAATAGCATGTATACACAGATAAGCCCTCTCGCCTACAATAGTTATATCATGTGTAGCACAAGATACTGCCGGCTGTCCTCTTTTGTCATTTCAGGGCATCCCAAAATCTGGATAATGGGTGACAGCATCGTGCGCAGAGCCAAAGAGAGGGCCGCAGCAACACACCAACTCCAGCTAGGCACACCATACACCATCCAGTGGCATGGCCAAGGGGGCACAAGACTTGAGGATGTAGAAAGGATGGTGAACAACGGGCTGAGGTATTCTGCTCCCCCATCAATAGTGGTGCTTCACTTGGGGACCAACAACATTGGCCAAATAGATGCATGTAGCTGCAGGGCAGCAATCAAACCAGCCCTCACCACACTCAGAGCCAGGATGCCACAAGCTCTTATCATGTGGTCTTCAATCCTCCTTCGCATTGTCTACCATGGGAAGCGACTAACAGGTCATACTAACCAAGATGCATTGGAACGTGTGCGCGTATCGCTTAATAATTACGCGAGACGACAGACAAACCGCATGGGTAACACCTCAATCATCACTACCTGTTGGACCACGGATCAGACATCCTAATTGTGGACCTTGTCCTGGCAATAAAGAAAGCACTATTCCAATAATAAGCAAGACTGGGATAAACCCAAAGAACACCACATGTTGCACAACATCCAATTCTGTTAAGGCGCATTTACACCGCATCCGGCACGGCAGCACGGCACGGCATTCCGGTACGTCACACTGCGCGGCACGCCGTTTTCCCGTTTCCACTGCATACGGCACGGCAAAAAATACCGTGCTCGGATGCCGTCCGGCAGACATCCATCACCCGATGTTGTCATGACAACTCCTAGTCCAGACAAAATGGCGGCCCCCATAGAAGATGTCGATGAGGCAATTTTTATTACATTCTCATACATTCTCCTAAAAAAGGGCGAAACGACAATGGGTGCACACTCTTAACAGAAAGAGAGAAACACACGGAGAGTATTCGATGCTCATAAAGGAGCTCATTAGCGATGAAGAGAAGTTTAATGGGTACTTTCGTACGAGTGTGCCAGAGTTCATTGAACTGCATCGACTCATCAAGCAGGATGTGAGAAAGCGCAACACAAACTATCGATCCCCCATTTCATCTCACGAGAGATTGGCCATTTGCCTTAGGTAAGAAGTCTAGTAACATTAGAGCTCTACCGGTTACCAGCTGTAAAATCAATACTCAAACAGAGTGTCTTTTTCATAACTTTGATTGGTTTGTTTTTTACAACTTAAATTTTAAACTTCAACAGTTTACGGTGATTCGAGGGAGTTTTAACTTAGAAATAATCTTGATTTCTTTATTTTTCAATTTGTAATGAAAAAATATTAATCTGAATTAACTTGAAAACTCAATACATCTATGACTAAATAGTATTAGTAGACTCTAGTTGGTCTCAACTCTGAAGTATCTCACAAAGCCTGTGTTATCTCCTTTTAAGGAAGGCGGGTAAATGCAAATTCTTTGTGATCGATCTAAATTCTAATCCAAGGGCCCCATTGAAAATCAACCTTGGTAAAATATTTCGAAATAGAATATATAATAAATAAAACAAATAAATCGATCATACCTGGTTATGGTCGATCACAACACGCATTTTAAAGCTTGGATCTGCTATCAGTTCAAATAATAATATTGGATATCAGATAACCTTAATAAACCGTATGACTGCAAACAACAAAAATTGCTCACTTAAATTAATAAAGTCAGTTCATCATAAGAAATGTACATCTTTTAATCCAGTGGTTGTGGTTGATCCATTTTTAAAAATTCTAAAACTGAGCTCCTGACCAGTCTATTATTTTCACTTGGATGAAAAAACAATCTAGCATTAAAAAAAAATAATGAAAGATTCGCATTCACTAAGAAAATACTATGAAAATTGTTATTCAAATCGTCTATGATCAAAATTTCAGTATAGCTGGCTATGGGGTAAAATTTTAAATTCGCACTTTCGTGACGCACCAAATGATAATCGTGAAGCATAATTTTTGCACAGGTTCACTTTTACATTTCATCAGATATTCTGGATGCATGTAGAGTTAGGACATTCAGCTTAATAATAGTTGTTAAACAATTTCAAATAGCACACAATACATAAGTATAATTGCATGTTTCTATGTGCTTAGAGAACAGATACAACAAGAAAAAAGCCTAGATTAAAAAAAAAAAAAACCTGATCAATGACGAAGGCAGACGACAGGCAGTCGTGATCAATGGTACAAGATCGAAATTTGTAGACGTTCAATCAGGAGTCCCACAAGGCAGTGTACTGGGTCCATGCCTGTTCTTGGTGTACATTAACGACATGCCCGACCTGCTTACCTCATCTGTCAGACTGTTTGTAGACGACACAGCAGTTTATGACATGATCACCTCACCCGAGGATCAGACCCAACTACAGCACAACCTAGATCAGCTCGTGGTGTGGGAGAAAAGATGGGACATGCTTTTCCACCCAGGGAAATGTGTCGTTCTCCCTGTCACCCGAAGGAAGCGACTTATTTACCCAGAGTACCATCTCCATGAGCATAAGCTTGAGGTTACTAAGAGTGTGAAATACCTGGGAGTCACACTCAGCTCTGATCTCAGCTGGACCGAACACATCTCCAATGTGTGCGTCAAAGCCCATAAGACCCTAGGATTCATGAGACGTAACCTGAAAATCTCTTCGCGGAGGATCAAGGAGACGGCATACAAGTCCTACATATGACCGACAATGGAATACGCCACCACTATATGGGATCCCCACGCACAGCAGGCTATAAAAATGCTGGAAGCCGTACAGCGACGTGCAGCTCGTTTCGTCATGAGGCGCTATCACAACACCTCAAGCGTATCGACCATGCTGGAAGAGCTGCAGTGGCCCTCCCTCGAAAACAGACGACGAACTGCCCGCTTGTCTATGCTGTACAAGATCCAGCATAACCTTGCCTGCGTGGACAACATAAAGACTCAACTACACCCACTCACATCTAGACAAAGAAGGGGACACAATCAACAGCTGGTCATCCCACAGTGCAGAACACAGTACCATTCAGAATTCATTCCTGCCACGCACAATTAAGCAGTGGAACAGCCTTCCCCAGGAAGCCATCGAGGCCAACACCATCGACACCTTTGTGTCCTGGGCCTCGAGACAGGAGTAATCCAAACATCAAATTCTTTATTAATTTATTACTTATTATTCTGTATTATGAACTTTCAGAACTTTTATTACTTCTTGGGATTATCTATTATTCAACGAAACAAATAATGCACAATCTACTGCACCGTGCAATACCGGCCTACCTATTATAGTGACAGAATAATCAGCATGTTGATTGCGGTCACTAACCAGGAAGAAGAAGAAGAATGATAAAGCCACTGGTTAACATTGTGGATGATCGATTTAAAAAATTCTAAAACTGAGCTCCATGAGACCATGACCCGTCCAGTTATGTTCAGATGGATGAAAAGAACAAAGGATGTGAAAATAATGAAAGGCACAAATTTACTATCAAGATATCTATGAAAATTATAATTATTATTGACGATTATGATTCCAGTACAGTAGTCTAGTTGTGAAACACTAAATGATATTAACTTTGAAGCCAACATTTTTCACAGGTTAATTTTTCTATCCAATCACATATTCTGAAAGCATATGGTAACATGCAGCTCAGATTTTTAAAAGTGAACACAATGTTAACCAATGCCTTTATAAGTTTTCACATTCAGCTTTCATGTATGCAAATATTGAGGACAAATCACGGATTGACTGTAAAATATTGAAGGGTTGGTAGTGGGACAAAATTGCAAATCATTTCCAAATCCCTCGAAGTCTGTATTCATTGGAGTAAACACTCACACTAGATTTAGTTATTTCAAAATGATTGCTTCCTTACCTTACTGCGATAATAGAGGCGAAAATACGGCTAAAATAATAACTTTTGATCAATTTATCTGGCTATATTTTTGCAAAAATATCAATACAGACATCAGTTCAATCTCACTTTCACATTCTAGCCTACTGAGTATCAAAAAATATTGTGGTTTACCTCAAATTTTACTCCACAAATCAAAGATTTCTGTTGAATCTGCGTGCAATTTTCAAAGGCACACTTTCTCACGTTACCAAAATTTTAAGTTTCTTTTTCGTATATTTCTTGTGTTCTGTGTCCAATTTGAAAAGCAATAAATAACAAATTCAATGGTTATACATACAGTGATAATTCGTAAATATCAAATCCTTTTCTCTGTAGCAGGAATCATTAAAAGGCTGGTATCATTACAAATATATGGCCACTCAACGTGTAAAAACATGTAATATGTGTAACGTGTAAAAGTAGATAACAGCTCTGTTTTGATTTTAAACTCTACATGATTTCTCTAGATGATTTCTAAATTTAAAAGAAAAACTGCATGTGAAACTGGACAAAAAAAAAAAAAAAACTTTATTACTTGAATGACCCAAAACAAGATATGATCTATTATAATAAAATATTTCTCTTTTAGAATCTTGGCAACCGGCGATTCGTACCCTACGATTGCCTACAGCTTTCCAGTAGGCAAAGCCACCGTTCACAGAATTGTGAAGGAGGTACACGTTGTATGTGTGGCCATATGGCTATATGTATTGGTACATTTTCAAAAGTACTGATGGCCCTAGTCGATCACGACTACTGTTTCATCGCAGTTGACGTCGGTGCGTATTGTTCTCAGAGCGATGGAGGGATTTTCGCCTCCAGTCACCTCGGATCGGCACTAAGCAGGAACGTGTTTCCTCTTCCACCTCCTGCAAGCCTGCCCAGCACACCAGACAATGACAAACGCCCTCATGTTATCATGGGGGACGAGGCTTTCCCCCTAAAGACGTACCTAATGCGTCCCCACCCAGGGAAGAACCTTCCGGGCGACAAGCGAGTATTCAATTATTGCCTCAGTAGAGCACCGCATGTAGTGGAGAACTCTTTTGACATATTGGCGAACAAATGGAGAGTATACCACAGGAAGCTCCAACTCCACCCAAGTCAAGTCGACGGAGTGGTCAAAGCAACATGTGTGTTGCATAACTACATCCGAAAGACCGCCCCCACGGAATCGAGCTCATCCTCAGTAGATTCTGAATCACAGTCTGAAGGCTGCACAACGTCCCTTTACCATCTCACGCCAACTGGAAACCACGGCGGAAAAGATGCCCTGAATGTCAGAGAAAAGTTCAAGGCCTACTTCTCTTCACCATCTGGCGCTGTAGCTTGGCTGACAGAAGCCTGCTTCGGGCAGGGCAAGAACACAGTTTAAGGACGTTTACCTTGTCTACAACTGTCAATACTTTGTCTATTGTAAAATAGACTGCCCCCACTCCGGAGGGAGGTGGTAATGGTGGTGGATTACATACTTTTATAACCGTGAGTAGGATGAAAATTATTTTCAAACCGGTAGATCAATACTTTTTAATGTAGTATTTATTTAATTATTCATTTATAAATCAAATTAATTACTTATTTAATCAATTATTTGTTATTCATTTACATATGTATCCATTGCTTGTTTATCTTCTCTATTCATTGTTTTATTTTCTGTTTATTTTAGTGTTTATTTCTCAATTTGATTACTTATGTTATTAAGTACTTTCATTATCATTGCCATTTTTGCCTGACGAAAAAGGAAATTATTTTCTGTCCGTCATTTGTGGCTTACTCCCCCCCCCCCACCCCCCGAAAAAGCTGGCTCCGCTAGTTTGCATTACCTTGATTTGTTTTCATAAAATAAATAATGAAAACGTGTTTACTCTCACTCACACATAATTATGTTTAAGCATACGTATGCACACTTACAAGTCCCAAACACAAATACATGCATCCCGATCAATTAATTTTGTAATATCAGACGTTCTTGGAATAAACTCTCTCGAATGTCAATTCTGTTCATGTTAAAGTGAAGAAACAGTGCAGTACTGATGTTTCTAGATAATGAGAACAATAAAAGACACAAAAAAGTAGTATAATTGATGTTAAACCACAATCGATCAAAACAGATCTAATTCGTTTTCCCCATTTCTCCTTAAATTATGCTCTACTACTTTCATTTACGTTTAATGTGAAGGCATAGGTGTAGCGTATCTCACTCAGTTGCACGTTTTAACAAATTGTCATACGACACATACTTTAAAAACCACTCTGAACAAGGCATGAACTATGAAACGACGAAAATGCCTTGGAGAATAAAAAAACAATCTTAGTGATTAAGGCGAACGTACATATCGCTACCATTTCCATGCGTTAAATGTTGTTGTGTATGAATGTTTGAAAAGTTTTCATGTATATTATAAACTACTAGTATTCCATGAACGTCAAAGAATATTTTTATACACAGACTCAATATAGATGGATTATACGCTGTCTGGACTTTGTCATACTATAACTGCATTACTGCATTACTGCATTACTGCATTCCTCATCTAATCATACTCCATTCTAAAATCTACATTATCTTTGAAGAGAGTTTTGCTTCCTTGTTGTGAGGCGCAGTATTACTATACATTTGATAATTTAAACAATGTACATCACAACAAATTTAAAATTGTTAGAGTTATTTCTTCTCAAAACCCAAAACACTGTTTGGCCAATGAGTGATAATACTTTTAACAGAGCATGCAGAGAAAATATGAAGTCTCTGTGATGAGTGATGGTACTTATACAGACTAATTTTTCTGCATTTCTAATATCCATTGTTGTTCCAATATTCAAGACTTCTCAAAAAGGGTTGTTTTCATGTACTCGATATAATTTTACAGAGGTGCAAGTACTTATTTAGATTTGCTTTAAAACGACTAAGGTCATTATTATCTTGCTATTCTAAGAATACTGGAATGGATGTCAAGCCTTAACATGAGTCAGATTGTCACATGATAAGTGAAGCACTACAATCTACAGGCAAATTGAGAATGTTACTACATTAAAAGCATTGGTTAACATTGTGTTCAGTTTTAAAACAAAAATCAGAGCTGCATGTCCTGACATGCTATCAGAATATCTGTTTGGATGTAAAACTGAATCTGTGAAGAAAAATAATGCCGCAAGGGCATCATTTTGTGCTTCAAAAGAGTGAAGAGCTATAATTTCATCCCAGTACTACTGTACTGTAATTATTATCGTAGTAGATGATAATTACAATTTTCATATATATCTTGATAGAGAGTGTGTGACATTCACTATTTTTGCATTCTTGGTCGTTTTTTCATCCATCTGCACATAATTACACAGGTTATGAAGCTCAGTTTTAGAATTTTTTAAATCGATCAACCACAATGTTAACCAGTGGCTTTAAACTGGTTAACATTGCAGTTGATCGATTTAAAAATTATAAAACTGAGCAGCATGACCTCTCTAATTACGTTCGGATGGATGAAAAAAACAACCAACAATGCAAAAATTATGAAAGGATTGCATTCATTAGCAATATCGATGAGCAAGATATGAACATTGTAATCATAATAGACTACGATAATAATTCCAGTACTGTAGTCTATGGGGTGATCTTTTAGGTTCTCACTCTTATGAAGCACTAAATGGATAACCTTGAAGATTTTTTTTTTTTTTCACAGGTTCATTTTTAAAGGTCCACTAAATTAGAAATGCAAGTTGACTTCTATTTATCTGTAGTAATTTTTACATTACATATCTCATGGGTTTGGGATGTGAATATCTATTGTATATTTTATAATATTTTTTGAAATATTTTTTCTTGTGGGGTAAGCTCCACCCCTTAAAAAAACCTCAAAACTCAGATGACTTTTCTGACATCATCAGTCAATCATTATTAGTCTATAAATCCTGTGAACACAAGACATTGGTATGTCCCTTCCAATCAACTGACAATCTCTTCACAAAAACATTGCATTTTTGTAATGGTTTTTCTGTGGCATTTCTGATGCAGCAAGTAGTCATAACATTCAATTTACCCACTTCAGAATTGGCATTGTGTGGTGAAACTATGAAAGCAGTGCTATTGTTCAGAGGTTGCCATTAGGTGGGAAAAGACAATACGAAAGTCTTTTGTTCACAGGATTCTCGGTTAATGATGATTGACTGATGATGTCAGAAAAGTCAGCTGAGTTTTGAAGTTTTTAAGGGGTGGAGCTTACCCTGTAAGACAAAACTATTTCAAAAAATATTAGAAAATATACAATAGATAGAGTAACTGCGTCAGTAAGCGGCCGTGCAGCCGTTCGCGGCAGGTACAACATACACGGTAATATACAGCTAAACACAGCATTGCACTGTTACATGCACACTACACATATACTAACACACTAGCAATCAACAAAAACCAACCGATAAAATGGGCACTATCTCTGACGAAAGTGAAATTTTCTCACCTAAATGACAACATATCGCATCCAAAATGAAATTTTCGGTACTTCTTAACATAACAGTTAAGAAACAATGGTCCAAGAAACTGGATTTTTTGTCGTTTTCTCGATGTTTATGGATTTTGAAAACATATCCTCACGTAAAATAGAATTTTCGCGAGCCGATGTGGGCCGCCATTTTTTTCGGAAAGTGGATGTTACCATCGAAAAAAATGAGAAAAACACGAGAAAGACACTAACAACACCGCCAGAATTGCGATCTTGTTTGCGGCCAATGCATGTGCGCACGCTATTATCATGTGCTTTCGCAATGGGAATTGGCGCTTACGCAATGTTCGCGAGACATGTGAAGGCGTTCAGCTAAAGATCGCGGAGCACGCGCGTATTGCATAGGGATTGTACATCGTGCCGCAAGCAGAAATACTACGTCGCATATCGCCCTTACCGGCGAAAATTGTGCCGGGTTTTGCCCTGGTAAATCATGAAAACTGCGTTGGTCACTGGTAAATTTCTTTCATGAAAACAATTGCGTTAATGAATAATCTTGTCTATGATATATGAAATGGTTGAAAATAATTTGCCTGATTTGTTTACAAGTTGGAAAAACTCTTAACAATGTTAAACTGCCGCAAACGGGATATTTTACTCTATTCACATCCCAAACCCATAAGATATGTGATGCAAAAATTGATACAGATGATTAGAAGAACACACACACGCACACACAGACACACACAGCAGCCTATACATGTGGTCATGCAACAATACGGGGCAATACACCCTTGAAGTATGCACGATATATTTGCATATATCATAATTATATAAACACTGTTTGATATATTTAATGCATTATCAGATGAACATCAAACACCCGATAAAGGTTAACCTTCCTTGGGACATTGCCACTGTGGGCATAGTGGAGGAGTGGAAACTCAGTCGCAAAAGGAATATATAGTGGGCCATAAGGGAATTTTTCCCAGCGTGGTACACACACACAACATAAGCTATTTACGCCATTGCAACTTGCTGGTTTCTCGCCCTTATCACCGCTGTTCCACCAGTGGCAATTTTCATCCCAACTTTATCAGCAGAATGGCTTAAAGCCAAGGTATAGTTTTGGAAATTCTTGAAATATAATAAAATCCCTAATTGGTTTTAGTGTATAGAGCTTTATGATTTCTAACAGCCTGGTGAATATATGATTTTTTAATATAAACAAAAATGTAATATCTCGGGGGGACCTCGAGATTTTCCCCAAAGAATTATATACAGAGCTCCCTATAGTGGCCATTCATTGATTACTCAAACTCTGTCTTTTAAAGTCACTTTAAGTGTTTAATTTCATTTTCCGGTTCTGGAGACTTATTTGGAGTGAGGATCATCCAGTTTTAAAATTATGGATAAAAATTCACCCTTTAAAATCAAAACTATACTTGAGCTTTAATAATGGACAAAATGAATGCATAGTGGCCCAGAGAGAGACAGGTGCTCCTCAACTTATTTGCCTAGGAACCAATGGTTGGTCTTAACACACTACTCGCATACCTTACGAGAGCAAAGATGTCATGGAATTTAAATGCAGGAAAACTGCCCCGCAAAGAATGGGGGAAAAAATTGGGTGGAAGGTGGCATTAAACTTCTCTGGGCCCCTATACTTCATAAAGAATAAAAGCTAGCACCATCCCGTTGGCGTAATTGCATGCTGGGACGAGTTACGATCATTTCACTTGAAATTCGGTACATGTTACTTCTGTACAGTATAGTTCATATGTGACCGTGCACCTCAAAACGAACATAAAGTCGCACACACTGATTTTGCGTGAGGACTGAAAATAAGTGAAATGGGTCAACCTAGCCGAACTTGACTTTTTCATATTTTCTGAAAGAGCGGGTCTTCTTTTACATTATGCTTAAATTTGGTATCATAAAACGGGCAGGAAAGTGTGTTTTTAGCAGTTTATCTCGAACATTTTTGGTAGAATAGTGTGATTAGGTGTGTCTTTAGAATCCCTTTTTCATTTCTGAAAAACCTTGTCCACACTCTTCACTTTCAACTCTAATAACTTTTGAAAGGATAGTGCTACTGCTTTGAAAGTTGGCATTAATTATGGACAGAATGTGTTTATGAGGCATGCTTAATTTCAGTTTAATTTGATAATCCCTTCATTGTTGTTACTCTGGTGGTTTACTTCCTGTTTTTGTCCCATTCATCGCACAGCCAGCACGGTTTGGTAAAGATTAAGCGCTTGAATAGACACTGTACTTCAGAGCCTCTTTTCTCAGTTCACACTTTTCCTGAGTTTGTGCTTTCTTTCCAATATTTAGATAGGTTAGGAGAGTCCATTTGATTTGAGTTATACATCATTTTTAAGCTTAAAGTCTGCTCTTTCAGAATATGGTCTTAACTAAAAATTCATGTCTGGCGACTTTTTGTTTGTTTTGAGGTGCAGGGTCACATATATGTATAAATAAAGTGCAAATTTATTCTTCCATCATTGTTGAACAATGTGTTGCCTTAGGAACAGCATATCTTTTTATGAAAATCTTAAAAAAATATTGTGCATTCAGAAAACTTCCTCAGTCTTTGAGCATTTGGCTTCATCTTTCGTCATTGTTGAACATTGTGTTGCCACGGTAACAGTATATTTTGAATGGAAATCATAAAAATTTGTAATTAAGCTGTCTTTTTTTTTAAGCATTTGGCTTCAAATTTGGCACATATTACCATCATATTACCTAGCTGTGCGAAATTCATCTCATTGAGTGATAGTTATACATTATGTAGTTTGTCCGGTTATAACAAAGTTTGATATAACGAAATAACAACTGCCAGACCCGAGGCGAGGTGATAGTGAGAGTCCACCGTGTTTGTTTACTGTCTTTACAATGAGTTTTCATTTTCTTGGACTTATGTATACCAATTCATGTACATTGTAGTGCATACGTAGATTACATATAGTGACTGTGTAGCAAAAGACAATTATGCATGTACACCAATATCAAAGCCAATTAACTTTGACTACATTGCATGGAAGTGTTCCAGTGTGCATATTGTCAACATTTCTTTTGTATACTTTCATTTCTACTTTGATAGGTGTGAATCATCTGTGTGTTGAGCCTCCACATCATACCATTCACATCATACATGACGGTCCCAGGGCAAGAAAGAGCAGCTTCAAGGATGGTGGCTGGTGTTAATTTCTTGTGATTCATTGTTTGTTTAACAGTATAAGATGTTTTCTTAATTTAAAGGGAAAAAAAAAAATCTTTTTCAAAGTATACTGATTGTGTTCATCTAATCTATCAGTTCAATCTCAGCATGTGCATGTATAAATAAATCAGATTTGTTACGCATCCTTTTCAGTGTTTCCAAGAAAAAAATACTCAACAATCTAACCGTGACTTTCCCTTTCACCGTTTTTGCAGTGGAAGCAGCAGTACGAGAAGACGAACCAGTGCTCTTTCGTCATTGAGAGAGGTGCAACGACAAATGAGCGGGTGAGTGTGCAGTCTTACATGTACTTCTGTAATCGCAATAGTTTTTTCTCTTCCAAAGGGACAGGAAAGCGCGCACAGAAAGCTCAGGGCTCCAGCAAAATTGATGGGCATTGCACTGCCCAGATCTGCGCAACAACTTACGTGTACATTGTACATTACAACAGATAGTGTAGAGGTAGTAGTCACAGACACACATTATGGCCACGAAAAGGACTTAGCACACCCAAAGCTGAGCAATGATGAACGTGTGGCCATTGCTATGAAACTTGCTCAAGGTGTATGCATTGACTGGATCTTAGATGACATACGAAATTCCCTTTCTGATAGCCTACAAGTGTAGAAAGGCATCACCTTGTGCCTCGAAAGGATGCGAAAAATATTGAGCACTCGCTGGGACTGCAGGGGATCAGTAGACATAGGAATGATGCCACTAGTGTTAGTATGTGGGTAGAAGAAGTCGGAGCAGATAAGGATAGTAATCCTGTCCTCTTGTACAAGGATCAGGGGCACCATGCCCAGATGGACTAGGTAGCTTGTCACAGGAGGACTTTGTGCTAGGCATGATGACGCCTATGTATGTTGAGGGCCTTTGGGAAGAATGTGATATGCATGGATGCAACACATGGGACAAATGCTTATGACTTTTCACTTGTGACTGTTATGGTGGTGGATGAGTTTGGGGAGGGTTTTCCGGTTGCTTGGCTCATATCCAACAGGGAAGATAGTGCTGTACTGACTGCCTTTTTGCGTAGAATCCGTGATGCTGTAGGCCAATTAGAGACTAGCTGGATTATGACAGATGATGCTGATCAGTACTACAATGCATGGGTAGGTGTGTTCACTCATAGACCTAAGAAGCTGCTGTGCACATGGCATGTAGATAGAGCATGGAGGGGAGCACTTTGTAGCCATATTGCAGGAAATGGGGAACTACAATCTTCCGTGTACAAAACATTGCGCTGCCTGCTTGATGAGCCAGATGTTGCCAAATTTGAGACGATGCTAGGACAGGTCACTACTGACCTACTAGGGGATGACTCTACTCAATGTTTTGGGGAGTACTTCAAGAGTTATGTGGACAGGAAGGAACAGTGGGCTGTTTGTTACAGGAAGGGATCGAGAATCAATACAAACATGTATGTGGAGGCCTTTCACCACACACTGAAGTACGTACACATGAAAGGATTCACAAATAAGAGAGTAGACAAGTGTGTAACTGTGCTCATGCAATTTGTGCGGGTTACAACATTTGACAGGCTTGTGAAACTTGAAAAGGGCAAAAAGACAAGGCACATCAATGACATACTGTAGACAGTCGACATAGGTATAGTCTGAAACTGAGCAGCAATGAAGTGAAAGAGGTAGATAGGGGCAAACAAGTGGGAAGTGAAGTCACTTGATGGGAAGCGAACCTACACCACAGAAAGGAAGGAGAAGTCATGTATGGATACTTGTGAACTGGCATGTAAGGAATGTAGGGTGTGTGTGCATGAATTTTCATGCACATGTGTAGATGGGGTTGTTAGGGCGACATTGTGTAAACATGTCCATCTTGTTGTCAGGGTACAGGACAGGGTGCAATCTAGTATGGATGTACACTGTAGGCACAAGTGACAATCTAGACTATGTGGAAGTTGTCCAACCACCTACAGATTTGTACCCAGGTTGAGATCATAGAGGAGTAAACTTCAACCTCTCAGACTCGTGGACAGGATAGGATTACGAAAGAGAGGGCAGAATCAAAACTAAAGGAACTACATGAACAGTCAAGGGATGTTGAAGCTGACACATATCTAGGCGCTGTGTATAGACACCTAGATGCAGCAGTGCAATTGCTGAAGGTGCCAATTCCGCCCATAGTTACTAGGCCATTTCAGGAAGTAAGGGATTGTAGGACACTAAAGAGGGTGACACCACAACGTACATTTCGGTCGACCAAGAAGCCGAGAAAGAACAGGCAGGTGCCGCTTGAAAAACCAAGTCGTGAAGAGAGGGACACTATCACATGTAGGGTAGGGGGAACAGAAGTTGTAATCAACCGGGGGAACGATCATGATTATACCAGTACTGCGAGGACCTCGGAAAGTAGCACTAGCGTTAGGCAACTACCAAAGAAGCATGTGAAACACTTACAGCTGTTTGTAAGTCATGAAGTAGTTGACAAGATCAAGGATAGGGAGAAGCAAGGGAGTCAGAAATTGAAGTGATTCCAGAGAATGTTCCGGATACAGTAGTTGACATCAGTGAGAATGACTTGGGATGAGATTACAGCAGTATGTAGATCAGGATGCTTGGCTCCTTATTCTAGATGTAGTTGCTACCAAACGCAACGAGTGGAAGTGTAATTTGTGCTCAACAGTTAAAACTTCACTTAACATGATAGAATGTGAGTCATGTCTGAAATGGTTCCACTGGAAATGCTGTGGTGTCAAAAGAAATCCTCACAATGGGTGGACATGTAATTTTTGTTTAGACCATTAAATAGACTAGCCTTACATTCAATTTGAAGCTACTTTTCTTCATTTTTTAGATGTGTAGTTTGATGTAGAATAGTTTGTAGAATAGTTGTAGAGTAGAATAGAGTAGTTTAGCAGCTTGGTGGTAGGGTGGAAACTGTAAGCCTCCATCAGTCCTTAACCCTGCTCTAGCACGACTAAACAAGAGTGATCGCGCGCGTAGTACTACTGCCTGCGCACGCACGGACTGAAGTTAGCCATCTAATATCATGAGACAAATCTTTCAAGTAATCGGGAGCAAAAAATCAATTTATAAATTATTTGTGGTAAGTTGAATGAAAAATATAGTTCCTAAATCACATATCATACATCCTACGGATTGAAGCCATGCAATTTCAAGCCCCATCTTGTCCTCCATCCCCCCCCCCAAAAAAAAAGCATGGAAACTTTACCAGATCACATTGATATTGTTTACACATTACTAATTATGTGCCGAGGCAATTGGCTTTACTTGTCAAACTTTCTCATTAGCATTCAGTAATCTTACCATTCAGGTGACACAATGTGGATTAAGGGATTAGGTAATCTCTACACATTGACAATTTAATACTTTGCAGACATCTGCGTTGATTGGCAAAGCAGGCACGCCAGCACATATGTCACTTGGTGAGCAAAGCACAGTGAGGGTTAACTCTTTATGTGCCATGGTGGAAACCCCCTGTGTGCCACGTTATTCTGGGACACGAAGATAGACATGCTTTGAAAAAAATTCGTGTTTTTTTTCCAATTTGTATATCTTCTACAAATTTCTGTTAAGGTGGACACAATAGTAAGCAAAGTTAAAGAGGAATGCCAAACTTTGCTTCGATATAATTTGTATGACAAATCTATTTTCAATTTTTCTTTTGAAAGACCAGTTGCTACATTCTTGTAAAGGCATGACTTTTGCAAATAAAACCGTAAAAGAAACTTAGAATGTACTTGCAAATCTAGTTGGGAACATCGCTTATTAGTCAATTACCACATAGAATGCAAGCCGTATGTGAGAGGAACAAAAGCGTGAGAAAAGCTTTGATTGTACCGCGGGATAAGCGATTTATCGATTGGTTTAAGCGGCTTTGTGTGTTGAGCAGAATATGCGAAGTTGGCACGTCGTCGACTGAGTCGGACATGCGAACGTGGCACATAAAGAGTTAATCAAGACTCAAATATCATACATATGGGCCAAAATTATGAGTAACTCCATTTCTGCTAGTGCTCTCTCCATTTGCTCTTCAATCCTGTCTTCTTCTTTTTCACAGCCATCCAGTGCCATTTTGGGGGTACTTCTACTTACAATGGGTGCTTTTTAAACAGAAACAAAGTGCACATATCATTTTGGCGAGACTTATAGTTTGTACATCAACTTTAACATTCATGAGAGCATATTGCTAATGCCAGTGTAATTGCTAGAGGTTTCTGGACAGCAGAGAGGTAAAAAAAAAGAAGCCCTCTTCTGTACACTGCGTTTGGAAGGCATCAAGACAGCTTATAATACCCCAATTCAAAATACTTGTAATGTAAGCTTGTGTTATACTCATCAGTATTTCACATAAATTTCTAATACAAGGCACACCACTGCCATTTGACAGTGATTAAATTGGGACCTCTTTCAGGTTTAGTACACTGGATGGCAAACTGTAGTGTAGGTTTTCTTCCTTGCCTTTTCATGGCAAAGTAATAAAGCAAAGTCATGACTTATTCATTCAAACTGGTAGAAATTGCGCGGTTTCCTGACCCACGTTTGGAAAACTTCCAGCAGCCGTTTCTGCGCTTCCTGGTAATCCTTGGCCGCCATCTTGTAGTCCAGGTACATCCTCAGGCCGTCCACCCGAAGAGTGGCTGGCAGTCTCTCCGGAGGTATGATGGCCAGGAGTTCTTTGAAGGATCTGAAGAGTTCCACGCTACAGTTTTTGCTCCTGTAGTTTCATGGTTTGTGAAAGAAATAAAACCAAACAAGTCTTCTCATTTATCATTAGAAAACATTGGTTGATAAACTGCTTCTCATTAGCCATGAGAATTTCCACTTGTAATTCACAATTTATGTTATAGCTGAGAACCTGGCAACATGAATTTTATGGTGGGAATGTCAAGACTGCTGCAGTGCACTCCCGTTACAACGAACACGGTTATAACGAAATTTCGTTATAACGAAGTAAATCTTCAGGTCCCAAAATTATCACCATTAAAGTCTATGGTACAAAATTCACTTATAACGAACACGGTTATAGCGAAATTTCCGTTATAACGAAGTCTTTTCCGAGCGCCACTGACAAAGAAAAACAAAAGAAATGTGCTCCGTTATAACGAAATGCGAATTGCTTTCGAAAATACATGTACGTAGCGGAACAAGCATTTATAGCGTCTCTGCATGGGTGAACGCTTCACACCACTGTGTGTTTGCTCCTTGTGTCACGCACAGTTTCTGAGGGGAACTTGCGTTTATTATTGTAATACAGTTATCCCACCACATTTCACATAGCTTTCCAGCGTATGAGGAGTATTCACCAAACATAATGTGATATATATACGTGGTTCTTTATTTTCGTTATATAATGTATTTGTTCGGTTATAATGAAAATTCGTTATAACAAAAGAAAACTGCCAGTCCCGAGCATTTCGTTATAACGGGAGTGCACTGTATAATGCTGCAACATCCATTTGCAAAACACTATTTAGTTCTAATGGTAATACACTTGCACTGCATCGTGTATTGACAACTACACGTACAAAAGGGCCAGGCTGTAATATCAACAGGATTTCATGCATCCGCCTGGCTTCCTCTGCTTCATAGAGCATACTGTACTAATTTTGTGATGGTAACTTTGTGCATTTCTTTGCTCATTTTTCCACTGATACATTTTGAATTCTGTTACACATCACATGTGCCTGCCTCTCACAAACTATACTGTGAATATCATCAATAGAGTCAGGAATAATGAGAAATGATTACCTGGTACATAAAACATCAACGATGTAGACTATACATCATGTATTGTTCATGCTGGCAGCCAAAGTGATAGATTGGTAAGTCAGTAATCATTGCTCAGTGACCCATACATCAATGTAAAGAAAATGTAGACAGAAATCCACATAAAAACATTTAGATTTTTACAGAAAATTACATACTGTGCTGTGGTGTCTAGTCATTGTCTCCCTCTGTATAAATACATTTGTAAGACTGCAATTACCAATCCACATTTTGACAAACATGCCGCAAAAAGGGAACCACTGGGAATCGATCCTGTCCTCACTGCTTTCCCAACAGCGACACTACCACCCGGCTATCCCTGGTTGCCAACAGTAACATGATGAACTTGGAACAATTTTGCATAGAATGACAAAACATTACCTTGATTGTGGCTCATTCCACCTCTTTGCTGTGCTTCCCTGCTTTTTGCCATTGGCTGTCACATCAACTGGTTGATCTTCATCTGGAATGTTACTCCACACAATGGCTGCCACAGAAAAAACAAACAAACAAACAAAAAACCATTAGTCCCGGATGGGTTTTTGTTTGTTTGTTGTTTGTTGTTGTTGTTGTTGTTTTTTTGTTCGTTGAGTGGGCAAAGGTTAAATTGAAGTAATTTTAGGACATTGTTCAAAACAGTTTAGTTGTACCATCCAAGTGCTAACACTATTAAAAAAAAATGAAAACAAACTTGTGTATTACAGCTTCCTGATAGACAATACTGACATAGAATATTTTGTTGGTGAATATACTGTATACATATCAGGGGGAAATAAAATTTGTTGGTCTAACTATCGAATGAAAGACTAATTTAAAACAACTTACACAGATGAGAAAACATTTACAATTACTTTGCAGTGGCTGAAACAATTAATCGTCTGTATCCAGATCAATATCCTACAAAGCCATACATAATCATAATTATGCTTTATATACATCTGTGTAACATGTGTACAACTCTGTACCTGGTTCTTTTTAGCACAAATCATTGACTCTTTGATGGACATTCATCTTTTGCTTCTTTTTTCTTTATTCCAATCAATTTTATCCTGACAAGGCAAGCATACAGACACAACACCATCAAGGGATTTGAATTGAATTCCTCTTCTCCTCCTTCACACTCTTATGACCTGTAGAGAACTCCAAGATTTCTATAAATCAGCCTTCATTATTCCCGATAGCAAGTGGGGGACGACTTGCAGTCCAAATTCCGAAGGAACAGATGGAGGTTTTGTCCTCCACTCTCATAATCCTTCTTTTATCTAAAAGATGCTTCGCCATTATTGGGCAAACAAGAGTCTCTGGAATGAAGGTCACTTCTCCATGGTTTTGATTGTCCATACCAGAGCTGTGGGTGTAATGGCATTTCCCTTTTTATCATTCCATTGTTATTTTGTCAAAAAACAAACAAACACAAAGAAGAAAACCCTGGTGAAGCCCTATGAGAGGTAACCCACAGAATTTTCCCTTTGCATAGCATTAGTGAAATCAAGTAGAAGTAGAAGAATACTGTCTGGACAACTTTTGTATAAGGGGGAAAAAAAAAAGAGACCAAGAAAAAGTAGATCAGTCTTCTGCAAACAGATTACACACATTAAGAGATGGTCAATATCAACATTCTGGTTCTGTCTAATTAGAACAACATTCTGCTTACATTACACACTGGTTGGTAGAATAAAATTCAAGGTTTTTCAATGGCTTCATTTTTTTTCCCCCTGGTTCTTGTGTAAAGCTCTTAACCCTAACTAGGCCGGGGGGGGGGGGGGGGGGGAGGGGAAGTTTCGCGCGATGTATCGCAATCACAAAAAGCTATCGCCGCGACGTTTCATGACTTTTTTCTTTCGAGTCTCCCGCATCTTTTGACACCAAATTTGCGACGCCCGGGCGCACGGTTTCAAAGTTACGCATAAATATGTACACGCATGTCAGACCAAAAATTGCTCAAAAACGTTAATTCGTGTACAATTTCAATGCAAACTGTGCTTACGGGCAAATTTCATAAAAGCATGATTATTTTGGTGTTTTATTGATCAAAATCAATGAATAACATATTTTCTTGTTCGGAGCGATGTCGCGGACAAATTTCAACAAAAAAACAATGAAAAACATAAAGTCGAAAAAACAAGGAAATACATAAGAAATTTAAAAACAATAAAATACTTAAGAATTTTTTCTAATATCACAATTATTTTTTAATACATTTGCTAAGGACACTAAAAAGAATATTTACACAAAAAATGTGCCTGTTTTGAGCTTTATTTTGTGATTTACACCAATTAGTCTGATTTTATGCATCATCATGCATAAATTAGCATAATTTAGCATAAATGATGATTTTTTGAAAAATTAACTTCATGGTATTTG